>NW_009735692.1:0-23418 GCF_000703405.1 Apaloderma vittatum | reverse complement strand
CCTGCTGAAGCAGTGTTCTTTAACAGTTTTTTTCAGGTACTGTTACAACAACTGCAGAGCAAGGGCAACCCATTCTCAGTGTGGCATCACTAATTTCAGTCGTAGTGACCCCTGACACTGAGTTTCCCTGCACTGAAGTGGCTCAAAGAAAATTGTAGATTGGCATTGCTAACTTAGGATAAGCAATATCAAACTTCCTCTGGGCTGGAGTGAGGTCTGTAGTAGTGCCCATGGGTATCCAAAGCATTAGGCACATGTTAGATGCAGGGAGGCCTGGTGTTCCATGAGGAGCTGCTGTAGTCACTGCTTACCATCCGTCAACACGAGCAGAGGTGGATTGCCCCCTTGCTGTGCTAGAAGTGGTATTTGGCAGCTGCAATTTTTTCAGCTGGAGCTGTTTCTCATTGTTTCTCTGTACCAGCTTTGCTTTATCAAGTTCCACTTTGTTGTCTGGAAAAAAGCCCTGCAAATGCCTGTTTTCTGATCCCTAATAGAAAAACTTTCTGGGGTCAGAACTGCTTTTGAGATAATTGGAATGCCTGCTAGCCTGAAGTTTCAGGTCCTGGTGATCGGAGTGCACATGCCTTGGGTTGTCACCAGAGTAGAAAGAAAGATGATATGTAATCATTTGCCTACTGAATGTTGAACTTAATTTTTCAAGCCTGTGTGGGTGTATCCACAGTTAAGAAAAAAGGCTTCACATACTAGCTCTGGATATTTGTCATGAGAATCTTGGAGACAAAACTCCAACCCCTCACTGAGTTTTGTGTACTGAGAAACTGCCCATGATTTTATTTGTGTGGGCAAAGAAAGCATGTTATGTAATTCTTTCTCTTTTCCACTAGTTTACCTGCAAGTGTACATGATAGGTTTTTCTCAGTTTTCCGATATCTGCAAAAATATGAATCTCATAGTTTGTTTATGATAGAATTAATCACAGTGAAATAACTCTTTCGGAGACCAACTGAATCTGTTGTTTGAGCTTAATCACAAAACTGACACTGTTGCCAACCAAATTGCTCCACTTCAGAGAAGAAAAGTCTGATCTGAAAATTACGCTTGCTTTCTCTTTCCCCCAGATCATATCAAGAGCAACTATGGTACAGAATACATGAATAGCTAGAAAATATCTTATGGAACTATTTCATCTTTCAAGGAAATGTGTAACCTTATTTTAAAAGAAATCCACATAGTTAATGCGTGCAAGTTCACAGAAAAAGCATTGCTGTCGCATAACCACGCAATTATGACTGATTTATATTTGCACACGTGGTGTAAGATTAATGTTTCTAACGGTCAGTGTAGACTTTAAATGTTAGTCTATTTTTTTAATGCTTTTTTTCCCTGTTGATGTCACTCTAGAGCAGAACTATGAATACCATTTTTCTGAATTTTTTTACTTCGTTTCTTAAATGTATTTTCAGAGACAGCGATCTTTGCCAGAACATAGAAGAAGAGAGCTCTTGGAAAGAACAATTGTGGAGCTTGTTGAATTTGTTTCTCCTAAAAAACCTAAACCTGGAGAATATGGTGGAAGAACATCAGGTTCAATGGCTTGGCGAGTAGCCAGAGGTGAATTTGGTCCAGAGGTATTTAAGTTTTGCACTGGAGACCATTTTAGAGGTAGCTAACTAGGGATTCTATGATCATGGACTGCAGAGGAGTTAGCAGTTCATGGTAGGTAGCCTATAGATTTAGTTCAGTGAAACTTGAAAAAAACATTAAGTGCAAGTTTTATGTGAATTCAGCAGAGGTCCACAAGTAATTTTTAAGGATTGATGGCTGTCTGGTTATTCTAAAATGTTTGGGAATTCTTGATCTGAAATGTATTTTGCTCTTACAAGTTAATTAAAATATTTTTTTTCTTTTAATTATTTATAGTCTGACAGAACTAGGAAGTTTAAGGCAGCTGAAAGCAATTGGGAAGACTTCAAAAAATGTTTATTTGTAGTGTTAGTTACTGTAGGTTAAAGCCTGGAAGTAGGTTTGGACCAACTATTTTTGTTAATAAAAAAATGTGAGAGCAATTAGAATTGTATAAATGGAACAGTTTCTTACATAGTAAGCTCAGCTGATTTCCATATTGATGTGTTTTACTGTTTCTGAAAACAAGGTTCTATTTTTAATTTTATTCCAAGATACAGTTTCCCAGAACCATAGCCATATTTGCAAATGTGTGGCTTACCACAGCACTCGTTACAGCGATTTTGTAGTGATCCTGTCATGTGGAATGACTGACAATCCTAAACAGAACCAGTTACGTGAAATTAATGAGTTTCATATGATTGTTTAAGTTTGAGAAACTAAGAATTTACTTCAGTTCTCCAGTTTAGAAGATGTAATTTCTGCTTAGCTAAAGCTCATAAGAACAACAACAAATCTTAAAAAAGTATGCTGTAAAGTTATGAAGTTTGTACCTTAAACCTTTTGAAGTTAATTTGTAAACTGTCATATACAAACACCTGTATGTGGTCATAGAATTATATTTGCTGTTGAAAATAACCAGTTGGTTATTGATTGTACAAGAAACATATCATATGAATTTTCTATTCCTAACATGTTAATATCTTGCTTAAATTTGCTATTTTTTATGTTATTTTGTTAATAATTTACTTCTAAAAGTAATTATGTGATTTTTTTTTAAAAAAATAAAATTACTGCCCCACTTTGGAAAAGGTGCAGATCTACTGTTGGAAATCAGTTTAAAACGTTTGTTTTGTAGAAATGCTTTTCTCCATGATCTCTCTTAAAAATGGCCTTTTTTTTTTTTTCAGTTGGCAGCAAAACTGAATTGGGAAACCATAGCATGCTCTTTAAAAGTTACATAGTTTTAATGAAATATAGTGGAGAATGAAGGTGCTTCTGTTTTTTTTGTCATTTTCAGAAAAGAAAAGAAGTGCTTTTTATTCCCTCTGAAAAAGAGAAGACATCTAAACTCTTCCACCTTGTCTACAATATAGTAGAAGATAGTTATACACGGATTTCCAATAATAATGAAAAAATAAGTGGCTGGGAAACAGGTGTTTGGAAGGCAGAGTCTATTTGGAGGAAGGTTGAAACAGATTGGAAAATGGTAAGGATAGCAATCATTAAAAGCATAAAATCTATTGTAAAAGTGTAAGTCCAATAAAATAGAAAACCTTTGTCAGTGTTTGGCGTCAAAACCTCTCTTGATGCCCATAGAATTTAGGTGATGTTAGTAAATATTACTATTAAGCTCCAGGTAAGATTGCCAAATGATATAAAAAATTTTGAAATCAATTTAGCTTGTCTTTCAGAACAAATGACCGAATTCTCTGCAGATAGGTAAAATCCTTGCTTGTTAAAGCACTAAGTTTTAGAAAATGGCTTCCTTAGGTTTTGGGGCAAATGCACAAATACCATTTTATTGAAAAATGATACTTTTCTCCCCAAAAAAATTTTTGTTTGTTTGTTTTGGAGAATAGCTTTATAGTGTATCATATCGCTTTGATACACAGCCAAATGAAGAAATTATCATTCTAAATATTACAGTTCCATCTGCAAGAAGGCAAAAACCTGTCAGTTATCCAGACTATTGCATACCCTGCCCAGAATCTTTCCCATCTGTCACGACACTGAGCAGCAGAAGAGTCATATGCTCTACATCTAAGCAGAGGAGAACCGATACTTTTAAGATGGGAAGGAGTCATTTTCTAGCAAACAGCTCCTCCCACAACAGCTGCCAACTGTGGAGCTGAGCATTCCTCTCAGGGCTTGGACTAGATGATCTTCAGAGGTCCCTTCGAACCCTCACCATTCCGTGATTCTGTGACTATAGCGTGTTATTGCTTTGATCCTCTGAAAGGTCTCTGGCCAAAAATTCTTGTAGCTTAGGCAATAGTTTGCCTTCTGTTGATGAAAAATGGAGCTAAGGGTCTAACTGATTAAGGGATCGGAACATCTTCCTGATGAGAAAAGGCTGAAGGAGCTGAGTCTCTTTAGCTTGGAGAAGAGGAGGCTGAGGGGTGACCTCATTAATGTTTATAAATATGTCAAGGAGTGTCAGGAGGACGGAGCCAGGCTCTTCTCAGTGATGTCCAGTGACAGGACAAGGGGCAATGGGTACAAGCTGGAGCACAGGAGATTCCACAAAAACATTAGGAAAAACTTTTCCTCTGGGAGGGTGACAGACCCCTGGCACAGGCTGCCCAGGGAGGTTGTGGAGTCTCCTTCTCTGGAGACATTCAAGACCTGCCTGGATGCGTTCCTGTGTGCCCTGCCCTAGGTGATCCTGCTCTGGCAGGGAGGTTGGGCTAGATGATCTTTCGAGGTCCCTTCCAGCTCCTAGCATTCTGTGATTCTGTGTAACTGTCTTCTGAGATTTTCTGCACGGGGTTATGCGTAACTGACTTCCAAAACGCAGTATTGGGAATAGCTTGGAGAGGTTATTCCACATAAAAGAGAAGGAATAAAGGAAGAAACTGAAATAAAATATAAAAGATGTTACAAGGTAGGCTAATCGGAAAGGAGAAATAACAAAACCTCAGAATGAGGGACAACTATTCTCTGTTTCCCTAAGATCTGCTAAAAATCTGATAGCACATTATATCTTCAAGTCTTCAGTGATCAGTGTTGTGAGAAGCACGCTGTCTTTGCACTGAAACTGGTTACAAGTCTGTTGTTCTGCTCAGCTCTACTAATCAGATAAAACAGGGAGGGACTGATCTGTAAGACCAGGCATAAAGACTTTACTCTTGTGTTCAACAGCACCTCAGTTATTCTAGATGAAGAGTGGAAGGATGAACTTGAGAAATTAGGAGCAAGTGTGTCTCAGGCTTGTGGGTAAAGCAGGTTATTTCTACAGGAATAGCTTCCTGCAGAATGTCTGTGTGTGCATCTCAAATGTCTTTTCACAAGGGATTATTTTCTATTATGGGAGACAGCAGAGGGAAGGGTTGTTTGGGGTTTGGCTGATCTTTTTGTAATGTCTCTAGCAGAAATATTCTGTGTATTTTCACAGAAATATTTTGTTTATTTTTTAGTGGGCGATGAATGAAAAGGAATTTAAATACAAAAGCCGCAGTAAAGGTGACTATAAGTATTAGCTCAGGAGTAACAGAAAAGGACCATCAGTTACATATTCTCTTTTTGCAGTGTTGTTGATCAAAATTATGCAGACAGGTGATCATCTTGGCCAATTTGATACGAGGCATTTCCATCGTATCTTGTGTATTTTCTTGGTATTCAGTGTCATTGACTTAATGGTACGCAACTCAGATATAAAAAACAAACTTAATCTGATTACCTAGACACAACTTGCCGTCCAAGGCTCAAACAAGCAGACCACAGTAGGAATATAAGAACTTATAGATCTGAAATCCATGGGTTTCTAAAAGCTTGTTTTTCAGAAGAAATGCTGCTGTGGAACTGAATTTAAATTGCTGTTGTTGTTTGTTTATTCTCTGAATTCAAACTTTTTTCAGATAATACTGAGAAAAGAGTAGCCAGGTGTGAAAGTTAGAGGACGCTTGAAAAGTGTAATTATAATAAGGGCTGTGGAATAGACTTACAGATTCAGAATAAGATTATATGTAAAATTTTACTGTGAACAGTTTTGAAGGTTCAGAGGCTTGATTAAAAATGTCGTATCTTAAGATTTTATCTCCTTGTTACAGCAATTAATTAGATGTGTGTTGGTTTCAGTTTTTGTCATTCTGATTATATCTTCTTTCCATTTAGGTTTATTTAGCCCGAAAAGAAGGGTCATCCTCTGCTTCCATCAGCTGGAAGTTTGAATGCAAGTCAGTCGGTCTAAAGATAGACAACATTTCGGTAAGGACAAGCAGTCAGACATTTCAGAGTGGAAGAATCGAGTGGAGACTTTTCTCTCCAACAGCAGAAATCGCTCTGATAGGAGGTAAGTATGGAATTTAAATAATTAAATGTTTCATACAGCAAAGACGTAACTGGAAAAAAAGTAGTTTATATGGCAAGAACACTGTGCAAGCACTAAAGATGAAATGCAAATGCATTTTGACTTTTCCAGGTCAATCTTCCTTACCAAGGTCAAGAAAATACCGTGTGTTTAATCAAAACTGGTACAAACTCCCGTTTTATTAATAATACACAGTCCTGTGTGCAACAGAGCAGGGTTAGCAAGCATACAGAGTGGATACAGGATACTTGTGTGTTTTACTAGGAAAGAGAGATGCTTCTGTGTGCAGTGGCTTCTGTCTTGAGTAGGTCCTCAGAGCATGAGCACTAAACAAATAATAAGTAAAAATTTGCACCTGAGCTTTTCTGCACTGATTGACAGATGAATTTGGGTAGTTGTATCCGAGCTCTTCAAACATTCATTGCAATTCACCCTTTTTCACATGCATTCTGGCATTATATGCTGTCTGGAGCAGTGACTTACTGCATTGTTTATCTTTTCCTCCAATAGATAAAAATCTTAGCAGCTATTCAGATTTTTCTGGTGCAACGGAAGTTACGTTGGAAGCAGTTCTAACTGGAGGGGATGGTGAAGTTGCATGGCAGCACACGCAGCTGTTTAGAGAGAGCTTAACAGGATCCGGAGAAAATTGTTTGGAGATAATTGTAAAACTCGGTGACCTCTGAGAACCGGAGCTGAAGAGATGTTCTGCAGGTTCCTTGAGGAAGTTATGTCATGGATGCAACGTGAAGATTTGTTTGGCAGTTCCTGCTCATCCTGCTGGAAACTTATTTCTTGTTTAACTACTTATATTTAACCAACCTGAAACTGCACGTGTATCAAATAGGTAAACATTGAAAACATTTTTGCTTTAAAAACAAATACCAGAATTAAGGGATTAAACCCTTAAGTACCTTTTTCTTAAACATTGTGATGAAAAGGAAACAGCTTTTAGGAAGCAGAACATGATCATAAGAGCACAGAGCAATTTTAATTGATTTTAACTTGGGAGTTTTGGAGGTTGGCTTTCTGGGTTTGGGTTTTTTTATAATTTACTCCTTGGAAAAACAGTTTGAATTCCATTTTCTGATTGCAACAGATGCTTGTAATGATTTTAAAATATTTTGAAGAGTAATAGAAAACTTAGATATTTTAAAAGTAGGATTTTGTGTAATAATCAGAAGAGCTAAAATTAAGACACATTTATTTTGAAGCAATCTTGCAATGATCTTGTTATATATCTAAGGATTAAACTTGTGTTTAATACCTAGAAGTGTTTGGAAATACAGTGGTGTGCTAGGAAAATAAACTAATTTTGAAAGAAGTGTTCATTATGTACCTAAATTTGTCATGGCCCTTCATACGAAATTGAGACTTAAAACTGAGTAAGAACATCTGAATTTTTTTCTATGAAAAAATAGCTTAGTTATTATAAATACATTTTAATGATATAAATTTGCCTGCCTTTCAAAAGATCACTTAGGTGTGTAGGTTAAAATAATTTTTAAGCTATTGTCTTGAGTTGCTTTAAATAGCATTCCCAGTTCTGATGTAAAAGTATATACAAGTTTTCTGTTCATTAATGCACTGTTTAATGTTTTTTTCATTGAATATAATAAAAACTGCTACCCAGGACATGTCAGATATAGCAGTGCTGTGAATAAAGTTTGGAGCGAATCTGCAGATTAGATAGTCTTTTTCAGAGAATTTGAAGGAGGATGTAGCTGGATTGTACAAATTTTCTATTATAGGGCTATAATGCAAGCTTCAAACTATAGTTTTATTTTACTATAAGTGAAAATTATGGTTGATGTTCCCAAGGTCAGTGGTTTTAAAGCTTTTCGTTCCTTTCTCTGATCCTTCCAACCGCTGTATTCGTTTGAAATGATTGTCAAGAATCATTTGTGTTGAAATAAATACCTGCTGACCATTCAGCAAATCTAAGCAAATACAAGAATATTCAGATTTTATTAGGAAAATGCACAAGCACAGTGAGTGTAGGTATCAAATTATACCACAGGCATCTTAAAAAATAGTAGATTGTGGCAGCTCTGGAGTGACAGAATGATATGTGATGGATTATATACTTTGCTTCAGAATGTAAATTGACAGTTTATGAAGGGGATTACAAAGAGTCTCAGTCCCCTAATACAGAACATCACGGTGACAGGGAGCTCTAGGGAAGGGTGTTCATCAACACTTGACTAATGCAAAGTCAATTTGCCAGTCTCCATTCAAAACTCCTCCTGTAATTAGATTCAGCTACGTACTAGTTCTGAGATTTGGAGTGGGAACCCAACAGAAAAGTGTTTTAGACTAATCTTTATACTTTGTGGGAAGAAAAAGGACAAAAAAGACTTGGTTACACCACTCAGCAAAAGTGTTTCCACTTCATAGTTTTGATAGCTGAAAAAATACTGCTTTAAGACAGAAATTATTTCTCACGTTGTATTACTTAAAGTTGAGGACTATGAGGAATTGCAGAACATCTTAACTGCGTTTGATATTTTGAAAGCAGAAGGCAGATTAAATTTTAAAATAGTAAGATAAAAATAATTTTCTCACAATTTTGTTTCAGATCTCTGGGGGAAGAGTTATAGCACCAGATAGCTTAATAAAACCATCCACTCACAGAACAGAGTGGCTGAAGTCCATTATTAAAATGTTTGAATGAGTTAAAATGATTGAAAAATGCCTTTCCAATCTAATTAAGAAGTACTTCTGTATTTGTAAGATCACATGCCATGAATAGAAGCACTTATTTTAAGAATGAATTAATGAGTAAAAACCTCAGACTGAACAGAACTAATCTGAAAAAGCTAAATGGAATTCCTTCAGGTGTCTCTCAGAATATGCTATAAACAGTGAACATTTTGAATCTCTGTGCATTAAGCTGTTTTAAAGTCACAATTCTTTTCCATTGATCTCTATTTCAGCTCAACTCTTAATAAATTTTTCATTATTTTTTGAAACCAGACCTAATTCCTCATCAATACTTGCTTAATAATAACTTCCAGTATCCTAAATTTGCAGCATTACGTGGTGGAAATACCTGTGGTGCGATGTGGTCTAGAAGTAGAAGTTGTAGGAGATGTTGATCAAGGTGTATGTAGCTAAGTCAGTGCTTACTCAGCTTCTTAGAAGTTTGGTGAGGGGGAGCTTAAATGGGAAAGAAATATATTTGCCTAGAAATATATGGCTTAATGTCAATACAGGTAAAACCAGCAATGTTTTCTAGAATTCAGCTTACTGTAGTGCATTACTGGCTAGAATTAACTAGCTCTCCGCTGTGCCATGGGTGCTTTCTGCTGTTGCACTGAGACGTAACAGGGACATCGTTTCTATCAGATTTTACATAAATACTATACTATCCCATTAATGCCTGCAAACTAATTTGAGAGTGCACAGCTTCCAGCAGAACTGTATGGGAGCCTGGGCACAGAATTCCTCCCTTCAAACAAGTATTTGGGATTTTTTGCACTGTTGTATTTCAACAGTTGGTCATTCAGCTGTGTGATTCGTCGTACCCAGTTCTCACTTGGAATGCCGTGTGCAGAATAGCAACCACTAGTGGCAACCCACAAAACTGTGGCAGCAATTTCCTACACCCCAGGAAGTTGCTGGGGTCTTTAAAAAGATCTTGAGAAAGCCCCTTGTAGGCAGAGAGGGAAAGCACAAGTATACAGGAATCAAACAAACTTCAGTATAAGTTAGGACCTTGCACTGACAATGAAAATTAACTCATGTGATCCCATGTGGTAATCTGTCGCCTTTACTTGTCAGCTATCCACAGAAGATTTTTTGCATATAGTGCCTTAGATTTGAGGTAAAATCCCTGTTATGTGCAACATCAGGAAATGTAGAACACTAAAAATAAAGTGTGTTTGTCTCCATAGCACAGTGGAATGAAAACAGATGGTGGGCAGCACATATGGCTGCCAGAAACTGGAAACACCCATTTGCAGAGTTCTTGCAGCTCAAAACAGAACAAAGGAACTCCGAGGGGGCCAGAGATTGTTCCAGGCAGATACCAGGATGTCTGTCCTCTGCTCCACACCAGCACTCCCCAGCTCTTGACCTTTGGTTTCCTAAGCTAGAAATGCAAGTATGCTACCAGTTAAGAATCTGATGTACCTTCTTAGTGTTTGTCAAAACTTAGCATTTGTTAAATACAAATATTACTTAAAATAAAACTCTTAATTTCCACTCTAGGTTCAAACATCTGGTTTTGGACAGAAATTAAAATGTTGCCAGTGTTCTCTAAGCAATTCAACTACTTAAAAATGTGAAGATGTTGAAAGAACGTCTGTATCATAGCTTCATACCACAGGGATGGTCAAGGGGCAAATTGCAAACAAGTGACTTCCTTTAACACAACTGGAGGAATAGACTTGGGTCATACCTATATCTTGAATATTTTTAAGAAGTTTTTTGACATTATTGGCAGCAGTTAGCTTACTTTGTGCTAGCTCTTAAGGTTCTTTTATGGGGTGCTATTGTTGCTGGCAGTGCTTTATGCCTTATAGCTTATGGCCTCTCTAAACAATAATCAGTGGTACTACGTTGGTCACATAGCGTAGTCAGTGTGGGCAGAATGAAAGAGTAATAGCACTAATATCTGAGATAAGTATGTGCTTTATACTAAACTTGAATATTTAACCCAAGCAGAAAGAAAAAAGAAAAAAAAGGTCTTTAGTGAGTTCAAACAGTTTCTTCTTCCCTGGAGTTATTAATTTCAGGAGCAAAATTTTAAGGCTTCCGATACTATAATATGGCACGTAGGAATGGCTGCATAACAAACCAAGGTCAAACAGCCCTGAATATCTGTATGTAGGTGTACAGACATTGTGAAATATTTAAGGGTCTAAATGTGACTGCCTGTCAGACAGAACTGTGGTGTTTTTTCCTTCGTTTAGATTTTTATGTTTATTCTTGAGCTTTATTTATGGTAAGCTTTGTAATTGGTCTGTTAGATTCCTTTATAACTGGTCCGCAGCTTTATCTTTTTCTACACATTTCCATCTAATTTAAAATACATTTTAATTTGTTTTGAATTTATATAGAGGGTTGCAGCTGTATGGTAAATATATTATGACAAAAATTCCCATTGTTTCTTTACTTTTATTTGGTAAAGGGAGATAAAAGGAAAATATTAAAAATATTAAATCTCCGTCAAAAAAAAACAATAGCAATTAAACCTGGTGTCACCCAGAAACCAACAAAAATACCAGAACTTAATATAATTTAGTTAAGAAATAAAATGTAATAGACTATAAGCTGGCAAAAGTTACTTCTGTGATTGACACCGGTTTTGAGACATTTTTCTGTGTGCTCATTTATATTTAGGTCACTGAAAAATTCAGTAGAAGAAAAATGGTTAGAATAGTGAGCAGCTTCTTTGAAAAGCAGTTGCAAGACTGAAGGAATATCCATTTTTAAACATCTTTATTTTTACTAGTTTAAAATATAAAAATATTTTTAAAATTAAGAACAGGCTTCTACTGCTTGCTACAGATTCATTCCTTTCTTTGTTCCAGTGAGTAATCTGAGTTTTTGATTTTGGGAAAAATGTGTTTAGTGGTGTAATGTGACACTATTTGTAATGACATGAGATTTCAGTGTGGCATTGAGCTCTTACAGACTTGGAGGGCTGAGTCTTAAGTACTGGCTAGCTATGACCTTCTGCTAGAAATCCTCTAAATGGGGAGAAAGATGGTTTCATTATGCATTTTCGATGTAACATTTCAGCGTATGTGCTGTTAATTTGATCCTTTTATTATATATTGCTCCATGTTACTTCATAATCCTTTGAACTGCAGTAATATAGTGTGTGTCTCCTATATCCTTGAAGTCTCAGGGCAACATATTTTCCCCCCAGAAAATTATCAGCTAGCAGCTTACCTCTATCACAAACAGGAGGAAGTGCTGGACTTACTTTAGATAAGCGCTTTGGATAACAATACACAGACTCCCATGTGAAACAGTCCTGAGGAAACCAGCTGACGTAAGAAAATGAAAACATCCAAGAGCAATGTTTAAGCACGCCTTTAGTAAAGTAGGTGAAACAGTTAATCACAGCCTTGTAGAGCAGATGGAAACAGCAGCGAGGGGTGGAATGGAAAAAGAGAGAGTTGGTTCTTCCCTCTGCATCACCATTGCGATGAGAAGGATAGAAGGTAATGTAATGGATGTGTGCCTGTGCTTGCATTATATCAAAAATCAAAATAACGTAGTTAAACTGCAGCAGTTGTTGGTTTTAGCCAGAGCACCGGGGAAATATGTGGTATATTAAAAACAAAGCTCACAAAAAACTTTATTGGCCAAAAGGGAAGTGCCTGGTTGTGGACTGCGTTAAGAATTCTGAAGCTGCTCTGGTTTGGTTTAGCAAGAAGCACGCCGCAAACTGGTTTTGATTTGGGGTTTCTTTTGTTAGGTTGTTGGGTAGGAGTTTCTGCCTAAGTATAGTGATTTGCATGGTGTTAGCAATGATGGTTTCAAAGAACACAGGCAAAAAAAAAATAAAAAGAGGAGATTGGAATGAAAAGAAAAAAAACCTACTCCACAATGGAGGTAGCAACACAAATAGGAAGTATTAGAGGCTATGATTTAAATGTTACACTTGAGGGTAGCAAAAAGGTCAAGTTAGTGGTGATAAATGAATATAAAATTTCCGTCATTTGGCAGTTTGTTTAGCAAACTAAACTAGTAGCTTCATTTTTTTATAAATCAAATATTTTTTGACAGGCAGTGTTATCATCACGGAGCCTTACAAAGGCAAACAGTGCTTTAAGCAAGCTCTTGCTTAAGTGTCAGAACTATGCCTTTATATAGACTTTCTATAAACTGCCTTTATAAGTTGTCTCAGCCACTGACAATATTTTTAGTGGTATCAGTTATTTCTCTGCCTCATCTTCTTTGATAATGATTTCTTTAATATAAAATCCGTCTGATTTTTTTAACAAGGGTGAAAACACAGGGTTCACATTCAGTGCAACAGACACTGCAATTTTTTTCTTGACTGTGCTATATTCTACAAGCTTTTTTTTTTTTTAAGATTTTTAAGGCTTGCCAGTAATTCATATTTGTACATTAGTTTGTTGCTGAAAAAGAATTAATGAATGACAGAAAGAAATGGGCATTCATCCAGTCCCAATGTATTAATAACCTCTTGAAGACAAAGGGAGATTTACATGCATTTCTGGCCCACAAAAACAAAATCCATTATAGGAAACAGACGTTAAAGAGAAACAAGCACTTGCCAGAGTGCATTTACTTTTTTAAAAAACCCTTTATATTGCATTTACTTCGCATGCAGGACTGATTACTGGCCATGTGAAGAGGTTCAGCCTTTTACAAATACTCAGTGAAAAATACAAAGTCCATCTGTGAACAGAGCATGGAGGCAACACGTACGCTGCTGGAGGAGTGGCTGGAAGATCGCGCATGTGGAAAAAGAGAAAAGGAAATAATATGATTCTTTTTAAAAGAATAGGAGATTTACTAGTGTGTGATAAGAAATTCAGTCGAAATCAGCTAGAACCTATTATACTTCAAGAATCAAACATTAAATGCATAACTGGGGAATATTTTATTGAAAAACTTGCATGGAAGAGGCACTCCAGTCATGTAGTGTTCCTTGTGAGTCAGGCAGGAGTCACCACTAGCGGTATCAGTTGGTGGATATTGTATCTAACATATATTAGAATGAGAAAACCAAAACGGTAACATAGGATTAGTTATATTACTGATAAGACGGACCTGTTCTACAGTGCAGCATAATCAGATGCTTTGCCTATCTTTTGGAAGATTCCCTTGATTAACATGTGATATGAGTTACCTGGGGTAACTCTCCCTGTGGTCTTCACTGCTAAAAGCCTTTCCAAATTTTGCTTCTTCTAAGCTAGTGGTTTTCATCTTTTGAAGCAGTCTCCACAGCGGTGATCAAGGCAACTTTCAAGTGAGTCGCTGGTGAGATTTGGAGTCTCATACCCCAATCTCATACAGCTTCCATGTGTGTTCTCCAGTTTATGATGGCTGCTGTTCCTTCTTCTCTGGTGGGCAGTTGGAGAAAGTAAGTCATGAGGATGACAGCAGCATTGTCTGCTGAGTAAGTTCCTTGAATGTTGTCTTCTGAACCTGCCACAGCCTTCATTTCTGGGGAGATTTTGTTCACCTCCTTGTATTATTTTAGTTCCTACTGCTTTTTGTCCCCTTACCCTCACACCCATGGTATATTCACAGGACAACTGAATCTTCAGCCCGTGTCATTCCAGTATTGTGTCCCTCAGTAACGTTCCTCACTGGTGTCCTCCTAGAACTGGTGTTCCTGGCACCATTCCTGTTCCCAGCAAGTCTACTGGCCATCAATGGTGGCCTTAGAAGCATTGGCCTTTGCTCACATCTTTTTGAGACTCGCTGTCACCCAGAGAGGTGATGGAGGTGGAGTAAGGGGCCCACAAAGCAGGGGAAGGTGAAGCAGCCATCGTTCTAAGGGAAGGACATTAGAACCTAAGGGGTTTGTATGTTTATGCAGACGGTTCAAAGGGCCTGTGAGGCTCCTAGCCAAATTAAATCACCAAATTAAATTCCTTCTTGGGAAGATTGTTCGTTGCGTCCTGTAGAAACATTACAGAAGGGCAACTTGAAGAAATTGCACTGGAAACTGAAAGAATGGAATCAAGGATTATACATTAAGTTTAGCATGCTATGCTACAGATATCTACGGTGTGGATATGAATGCTGTTAAACTTTTGGTTTGACTCCAGATGGTAACCCAAACAAATAGTGAATTGAGAATCATATTTTTGTGTCATGTCTTTTTGAAGGATTAACTACTACTTCTTTTAATCTGCAAAGGCCCGCAGGAGCGAAAATGCAAATACACAGCATCCAGCCATTAATGTGCTAACTCATTTAGAGGGAACTTAAAAAGTAGTCTCACCTAATACAGTATTTGCACCTCTGTTACAGAACCTGTTAAGCAAGCCATTTCCCTGGCGTAGTTAACAGTCCGGGAGGGAACACCAACCTTAGGGATCATGGGATATCCTGTCACAAACAGCGTGGCAGTAGCATAGATCAAGGGCGGGATGACAGGCACTGCAATCCTCATGCTGCTTCTGAAACACAGTATTTGAAAACCCATCATAAATGAGCAGGGAAGTTTTAACCACTAAAGGGAAGGCATGGGAGCGCCACTCCTGCCCGTGCGCTCCATGGGAGTGTGTCTGTTGCGCTGGGTGTCTCACAAGCGCAATGTGCATGGCTGGGGCGTGGAACTGTTTGGCTTTGTGGCTAAAAGTGGCCATGCTGGTTTGGTGGTGCAACTTGGAGCTGAACCATGTGCTTTGGGTTATGTTTGACTGCTGTAGCTTATGCTACATTCCCATGGATTGATTAATGCACCTGCCTACACGGCCCATAACTGTGCTCTGCCTTTATGGTAATTGGAGAGCTGGCATGGTTACTGCTTTGCTGTACTTTAACAAAAACTATCAGAAAAGAAAGGGCGTTTGCTCCGAGTTCTCTTCAGTTCTGCACAGAACTCAAAATTAGCAGCTTTCATTATCCAGGAGAACAGATATTCTGATTAGAAAGTTGGGGGAAACTTTATGTTTTATTCTGAGAATTAAATGTCACAAAGAATAATACATATATGTAACTGATCTCATAAACTTTAGCTATTCTGTGCCTTAAAGTAATTTTGTTGTGTTTTCAGTCTTTATGCTAGTGTGCTTCTTCATCATAATTGCTTATGTCCCAGACAACCGAGTCCAGAATATTTTGAGAAAAGCTATAGAAAATAACAAGCAACTGAAAATAAAAAACAAGTTAGCAAATCTGACGGATTCACTTGCATGCATTTGCAACTAAAAGATGCCTTTCCAATAAACTAAGGTTAAGATGTAAAGTAAAAAAGCATTTTCCATGCTCCCCTGTCACGAGTCACAAGAGAAATTGCAGGAAAATGTTGTGTTTTGAAAGATGTGGGAACCTAGAAGAATCTGTAAGAATATTGTCTTTGGGTAAAGAGCTAACATTAGAACTCGTACAAGGTAAATAGGTTCTGATACTTAGTGTCCAAAAAAAACAAAACCTAGAAAATATATTGATACATAAATTGCATTTTCTAACTTTTGAGGAGACATAAGAGAAAGGAAAATGTTGAATGAGAAAGAAACTGATACTGTGCTGCAAAGTTCCGGGAAATGTGTTTTGCCTTTTCAAAAAAATGGACAAATTCATTGCACTTTCTACCTGGAAATAAAAGAATGTGGGCAGCAGTAACAGCCAATGTAAAAGAAACCATACTACTACCAGAAAAATTTAAAGAGCCACTCTCACTCTTCAAAGGCTTGCTGGTGTGAAATCTTCCAGCAAAAGAGCATATGTGGAATCACAGAGCTAAATAAAAACCAACTGACTGCAAAAGAAGGTGAGTAGTTATTACAACAGCTCCATAGCAGAATGGTAACAACTTTGGCATGAGCTTACTAGAACACACAGTACAACAAAATGTGTTTTCTATAGCTGCTATATTAGAATATGCTGCATCACTAAGTTGTTCTTTGCAAAATTAGTTTTAATATAATGTGAAGTTTGATTATTGTGTAACAGTTAATGGATTTGTTGCAAAAATATACATTTGGCTTTTTCAAACAAGTACTTAAGTCAGTCAGTAAGGTAAAACATATGGTACCTTTTTAAGATTCTTTGCTTCATAGTTTGCAAGAAATGCAGGAATATTCTAAAAGAACTGCATTGGTGAAGAATATTTTTCTTTACTGTACTACCAGTTAAATACACAGCAGATTTCAAAAAGAAATGTATAAAATAATGAGGACTACTGCTTCCGTATTCTTTAGGCTAAAAACCGCCACAGATATATATATATATCAAACGAAGTTACTTTAACACAAGTGTAGATTAAAAACTTTCTTCTAGAACATTAAAATGAATTCACTAAGTATTTAAGCACATATATTCAAAGCCATCAAAAAGATTGTTTTCCTTCCTCACAGGAGACAGACAGGAATCCCAAATCTAATGCACATACTGCAACAAGGATTCAGATTTCTGAGGTGCTCGGAAAAGGAGAGATGCTTTTGGAAGTCACGATGGACTGAAGATGATCCAGATTGAGATTCCTGAATTCTTACACACAAGGCCACAGCAAAGCACTGCCTAAGTAATTCCTGAGTAGTCAAACACATTGTCCTGGCCAATACTGAGAGCTGTTGCTGCTGCAACTTCTGCTGCCTCTGCCAATGGTGGCCACAGTCATAGTGAGCACGATGCATATGAGCCACTGATCTGGATGTTTTTACTTCACCTAAAGACAGAGGTAACATGTTCTTACTTTTCTTTAAGAAAAACAGGAGGGCACTAAGGAGCATGAAGAATCCACACAGGTGAATGGGGGAGGTACGAAGCAGGTAATGGAAAAAGAAGACAAGCATTGTTAGTTGGGTAAAAACAGAACACAACTCCACAACCTAAACATAAAAACAAAGGTAATTTGTTGCATTTGGTACTTTATTTACCCATTCTCTTAATAAATACAGCAAGAATAAAATGCTAAGCAGAAGCACCACTACTGAAGCAAATAGCAGAGGACAGCTGTGCACTATCTCAGAGAGAAACATTCAAGACCCAGAAATACCAATATGTTCAAAGATCTAAAGGGAAAACAAAAGATTTTTTTATGCTTTTCTGATCTTCTTTGCTTCACATTAATATCTAATGAAAATAGAAAAGTGCATGAAGCAGCCAGCAGTGACCATTTTTAAACACTACTTGTCTAATCATTCAAGCTGTTGAATTACACAAGTCCTGTTGAAATAAATAGCAGCTGCTGCTGCTAAGCTCTGCTATGAATTAGGCCACCTGAGAAATTGTGGATAACTGATCTGGAACAAGTAATTGTTAGGCAGTTGTAAGTTCAGATAATGCTTACATTTAAGATTAGGTAGGTAGCTGAGCCTTGTGTACATTTTACCTGTTCAGCTGTACAACCTTCTTCCTTTTTTTTAAATATTTTTTTTGTTCAAATATACATCCAATTTTTGTAATTACTTTCTCAAAGACTTCTGAAAAATTCATTCTCATAAGCCTAAGAAATGCCTACTGACATAGGTAATCTGAAACAATGCATTTGAGCAAATGGAATTTTTAGTAAACAAGTTACTGGAAATACAAACAACTTAGGTCAACTAGAAAAAAAATATTCACAAATACAGTATTTTTGTATAAACTTCCTCTTCTAAACTGCTTTATAATTGTCAGAAACACACAGTAAGCACGTTTCTTGTGCTGTGGGCTATAAAAGAGTAATTCAAATTTTAGGGCATGTAGTACCAAATCAAAAATATCACAGTCTAGTGGTTCAAAGCACTGAGCCAGTATAAACTCAAGCTGCCAGTGCAAATTTGCTCAAAGGGATCCTTCATGAATTTGTGGAGTAGGTAATGTCAAACTGTCTGGCTGTCTGTGGCTCTGTTATTCTGTGTCTGATGGGACCCTTCACAGTTGGACCAGACTTTTTTCTTTTTGGTAGTTCTTTCTTTCTGTCTTCCTCACTTTCTGTGCTCAGATGTATCTCTCATTGATGTCCTCATGCGGGCCTACCCTCAGCACTCTTTCGGTTAGACATCGACAGGACGTTCACTCAGCTCTTTCTGTTGATCTTTGCCTCAGATCTTCAGTTGTCCAAGTATTCTAAACCTTGTGGCCTCCTGTGCACTGACCACATCTTAATGACATGCACTGCCTCAGTGGCCCGAGGTGGAGGCCATACCATCTGCCTCTCTTGAGTCTTCCCTAAGACTCTCCTCTTTTTGGATTACCACAAGAACCACACAACTCATTTTTGAGAAATGAAATGCAAACGCACATCCTGACCTAGCCATCAATTCCAGTCAAAACAACTGGTAAAATGAAGCTGTGCAAGACACTTTGCCCTTTCTATTTCCTCCCAGTAATTCCTAATCATATATCAAAACAAAGATAATGCATCAGAGTAGACTGAATTTTGGCTCAAGAAAGCAAAGTACCATTTCTTCAGACATTTCCCAGAAGAGCGGGTTTCTCTGTTGGCTACCTCGGTCATCACTTTTCCCTGCAGACTCAATATGTCCACTCATGCCTTTAATAGCAACAACTCCTTCGCTTTCCTGTCATCCCAGAAATGAGTAGACATGACTTTCTACTATTAGGAAGCAGTCTTGATACTCACTCTGGATCCATCATGGATTTCTGTCTGGAAGGCTGGAGAAATACATTGGTAATTGGGATCTTCAATGAGCAAGAAGAGTCTTGCTGTGTAAAAGTGAATCTTGCCTGAAGAGCTTTGGGTGAACAAAACTGCATGTCTCAGCCAAAAAGATATCCCCTTTGGAAAGAGAGAGCTGCTTTTCAGGGGAGCTGGAACAGAAGAACAGGAAGACAGGAGGTATGTGCTTAACATTCAGAACAGCAACCCAGCTGAGGAAAGTCTAGCCTGTGCCCTGAACTCAAGGGAGGCAGGGGCTTTCTTAAATGGCATGGTGTGTCCAAAACCTTGCTGGCTCTTTGCATTCTCCACACCAATTAAGAATGTCAGAATGCAGTTGGTGACTCCAGGCTTTCAAATGATTGCAGCACTCTGCCTCTCAGCTCAATGTAACTCTGACAATGGCCATTCCTATGCCATGTATGTTCAGCATAGATCTCCAAAAACATTGCCTTCTCTATTCAATGTTTCTTTCCATCATCTTTGCCCCTTACCCAGCCCCTGCCCCCTGTCAAGCATTTGCAGCTCTTCCAGCTGCCACCAACTCTTAAAAAATATTCAGATGTCAATAGCATGTTTGTTCATTTTATTCATATTGAGAACTCCTCTTAGCAGGGCCAGCTCAGCCTCGTTTGCTTCATCTCTGCATGCACCTTCTCTTGCTGCACGTAGCCGCTGCACAAGGAAGCTTGCTCCTAGACAAGGAATTTCAATTCAAATGTATTTCATTTCTACGAGCAGCTCCTGCCTTAGCAACAACTCTGGTTGTGCTGCTCAGTGGGAGAGTGTCACAGTTTAAGACTGAATTGACAGTGAGGAGACTAGATGGACTCAGATACTAAAGCACCTCTAATGACAGATAAATATTTAACAAGTGACATGACTTCCCCAGTCAGTCAGAGAGACACTGCGGTCCAGGAGAGAGGCCAGGTGAGTCAACGTGATGGTCTCAAACACAACTACCTCTCCTGCAGTGGAGGAAATGGTGTGGTCCACAAGAAGGTGAGGTGGGTCAGGACGGGGGTCCCAGCCATGCAGTGGGCAGTCCAGGCACAGGGCCCTGGGGTCCCCACAACCTAACCCTGAGGTTTCTGCTGGACCTCTCTTTCCCAACAACACCCTGCCAGCCACACTCACAGCCTGCCCCAGCTAGAAAGTTCTCCACACGTCAGCAACAGCACAGCAGTTAACAGGTTAGTTACGGAGGAGTAACTGGAGAGTAAACAGGATTTAACGAGTACAAACCCCATGGCAAACTGTCACTGGCACGTTGTTCTGGGAGGATTAAGATGGAAACGACCTGGTGTCTTTCAAGAGATTGGTTGTGGAACAACGGGACCTCAGGAACAGCTACGGCCAAACACACCACGGGTAGATCAGGCAGGTGGGCAAGTCCCGGATATGGTTCAGGTGAGAGCGTCAGGCACACCCTCAGAAAACCAGCAGCGTGTGCTCTTGCCACTTCAGTAAAGTTGTGCAAAATACAGTTGTGTAAATATGTGTGACCTGCCTAAATTTATATCTTTACATGATCCAGCAATGAGTAGACTTTTCTTAAATGTCTTGGAACCATAGCCTGAAATTCATGCACATTCAAGGCCATACAAATATGTTGATAACTGTCACTTCATACTCCCCACAATCCTACTCAATAATTTGATAATTTATTTCACAACTATGTAAATGAATTATGCTGAAATTTTAAAATGCAGAATATGGAAATCACTTTTTCTTAAAATGAAAATACTTTCTATTAAAATGTGCAATGTTTGTTTATAATTTATTACAATTATATGCAAAGTGGAATGGGTATCAACTCATTTTCATAAATATTTTAGTTTGCAGAAGACTGAGAGCTGTGATTGCTCATTTAGGTAAGTAGTTGTATCAGAGTATGTTCTCAGAGTAGATAAATGTACATAGTTTCACAAATAGGCAAGTTTATGCCCTTTTAAGTCTGATTCCAGAAAAGCCACAGAGAAAGAAAAGGTTTTCTTAAACAGCAAGTAAAATAGAATAGAAGCAGCAAATAACTTACAATAGATGGGAAGTCTGTACATCCTAGGTATAGAAATATTTAAAGAACATACATACAGCTGTCTTACTGCTAAAATAATTAAACACAAAGTAATGTTACAATAAATACTTTGGTTAGTGAAAACAGTACTGAAGCTGGTTTAAGCAGATAATTGTTTTGAGAATTGGTAGGGTACTTCTGTTTTTATTATAGTCTCCAACTATGAGAACAAGTCTCCAATGAATTGAAGGAGGAATTTTGTGTATATTGTCTCAAAGGGATTATAAAAGTAAAATGGCACATGAGAAGTGTAAAGCATTTGACGTAAACTGGTGGTGCATGATTGGGGCAGGTGGTATCCAGCAAAGAAATCCCACTCCTATCAAAATGTTATGATGCTTAGATTTGATTCATGCTTAAATCTAATTCTATGTTTGTTTTAGCAGGGATCACTTGAAACATGATGAGTGGTCTACTTTCACTTCCTCACCTCTGAACTCCACAGAGGCAGCTGCTTGTAGTGTCGTGAGAACTCTGTCACACAATCCTACATGGCTGGGAGCGCAACCACTCAACATTAACAGACAAGCATTCAGGATGAAACCAATATAAATGATCAGCCTGTAACACGCCATGCAGATTGTGTAGTATAGGTTGAGAGTTAAGTGAAAGGCAACTCAGGCAAAATAATTGCAAAGACAACTAAAGAAGATGCTTGGAGGAAAGTCAGCCTTTCCTCCTGTATTTACTACAGCATGACACAGAGACCAAACGTGTCTGACCATGCTCATTGAAGGAACTGCCAAGAAGAAAGAAACTCCTTCTGTCTTTCTGTAATGTATATAGAATTGGCTGTCTGCAAGCCAGATTGCTATCATCTCCTGCTTGGCTCGGGATAAATGATTGCAAAAGGCACACTTCCCACACTAAGAACATCCTATTTAGTAAGCAGCTGGCACTAAGGAGAACAAAGTACACTAATGTTTGTGACTCGTTCTATTTCTCCTGTAGACGTTAATGGTTCTCCACCGAGGTAAAAGCTTAGAACAGATGGACTCATGCTGTTTTTCGCTGGTCTTAGTGATATTCATTGCAGCAGTCCTGGTTCACTGTACATGATCCATTTAAACAGGTCCTACGTATAAATTTGAGAGTTGGGGAAAAAAACCCCACAACATTCTAATCAGCAAGTCCAGAAATCTGAAGCACCTATTTCTTGGTCTGCAAGAAACACTCATTCTTATCTCACTCGAAGTAGAGAAAAACACAGCCTGCAGCTCAGAGGTACATGTGGCTGCGGTATAACTGGCCTGGAACAGATAACTTCCTGTCCCTTCTAGGCAGATGGCATTATTTTCCATAATCCCTGTGCAGCACTTAGGTATTAGTTTAATAGGTTTCTTAGAAACTGACAGAGTAAAATTATGCTAAATAAGCAATATTTACTGGAAAGTCTTCTGATCCTTTCCTTGAGGCATAATTGAACATTACAGCTGACTCCTCAAAGGCAGCTGCTCCATTTCCAATCCCTTTACTTCTTAGGAAAAGCATTTTGCAAAAGGAAAAAACCTTTAGATTATTACCATTCAGTTGAAATTATTCTCTTCAGATACCAATTTGTCTATTAACTCAGATGCAGTGCTCCTACTAACCCCTCCCTGTATGACTTCACGTTGGGAATAATTCAAGGAGTGGAACAGGCTGGACTAGGTAGGTCTTTTGCACTTCACACAGGAAAATGAAAATTACTAATTGAAAAGCTGCACACCACGAAACATTTTTTTAAGCTTGTCAAAAATCGATGACCTTAATATTTACGGTCATATATAGTTCACCTTTGGTGGAAAGTAAATATTTTTCATGCTCACACCTAAAATAACATTAATTTTATGCTTTATGTACACACCATTTTAGGCCTAGAAAACAAGACGCTAAGGTGTACCACAGGATTTCTTTTTTTTCCAGATATTTTTGGCAAGTATTTTAGAACAGCGTTGCGTACCGTGTACAGGACGCTTTATTACGTGACCCTATAAAATAAGGCAGCGCATCACTGACCGAAACAAGACGCCACCCGGCGATGCTCGACAGCAAACCCAACAGCTGCAGAACCCACTTCGGCGAGACCCCCGGGATAAATCGCTCCTCAGGCCCATCGCCGCGGCCCAGAAGAGGGCAGTGGTTTATAAACTCTCCTGCCCGAATGCTCGGGACTCGGCTCCTGTTGGCGGTGCC
>NW_009735691.1:30759-33002 GCF_000703405.1 Apaloderma vittatum | reverse complement strand
CAGTAGCTTACCAAGCATCATCTTAAGGCACATTTGAAGGCAATATTGATTCCTTCTCCAGGTGACTATTTGGAACACCATTCCAGCAATTCACCAGCTTTTTTTTTCCCCCCCTAAGCTTGCTGAAGATCAATTTTGATCTTTTAATTTCAGAACTTCTCTCCTATTTGATATTTGTTCTCCAAAAGTATTTGGAGAAATTCTTCCCTTTTGACACTCCATTGGTTAGGTTAAAAAGGCAAAATCTTTTCATCTGCCGAAAAAGGCTTAATCAATGCCTTTTACAATGGAAAACACCTGCAGCCAAGTAAAGACCTTGGTGGTTCTTAGCCATCTTTCAGCTAAGGAAGGATTATATTTTATTTACAGCAAAGAAAAAAAAAGTATTACTGAGTGCGCAGTGTTGTAATCTAAAACTCTCAAATTTCATATCATACTTTTTATTTCAGATGGCCTGAGCCATGTGATCCTCTCTACCTTCTTTGAATGCACGATTCCCTCCTCAACTCTCTGTTTCCGCATTATGTTCCAGCTCTATGCTCAGTTCTGAATTTCAGAATCACGTTTTTAATTCTCTACGTTTGGGTCATCAATGAATACATTAGACAGGATCTGTCACAGATTGATCCCTTGAGGATACTAGCAGTAGCCTTTCCCTGTGCCAGTATCCCTTTCTATATATTCTCTCCTTCCAACAGCTCTTCAATCCACATTCTCTATTGTTTGCCATCATTTCCACCCACAGAACAAAATTCCTAAGCAGCATTGTAGAAAGGGCTTTTCTGAAATCTAAAGCGATAAAGCCACTGTATTATCTTACGCAAGAAAAATCAAACTAAAATAAAATAAAAAATAGGCTAATCTAACTAAAAAGAATACCTTTGATAAAAGTCTCCAGTAATTTATCCAATAATCTATTTGCTTTTATACCTTAATTATATTTTCCTTCAAAACTTCTAATTTTTTTTTTTATAATAATAGGTCTGGTTTTAGGTATAGACTTGGGAGGCAGCTGCCACTGTTTTGACACCTGCTTACCTTGCCTTCACTTTATGTGTGTCTTGTCTGCTTCCCTGACAACACTGGGAGCAGAGACTGAGGTAAGACAGCAGGAACTTGTGTCACCTCCAGCCCTTTTCTTCACGACCTGACAGGCTCCTGCCCTCAGTGCCAGTTGAGAGACGGAGGTGGAGGAAAGAAGACGGAAGAATGGGAAGACTGGGAACAGGGTAAAATCTCTGAGGGTTGCTGAGTGCCCAGTGGGGATACTGGAGCAGATTCACCTCATGCCATGAGGGAAAGAACAAGAAAGTGGTCTAAGGAAGAGTAGAAGACTGTGCCCTGTGCTGCTATGGACTCAAGAATGAGGAGCTGAGCCAGAAGAAGGGCACCCTAAAAAAATAAATCTTATCTTGGAGGAAGGTAAAGGGATACATGAAGGAAGGGACACTTGAAACGGTAGAGACATATGAATAATTTTTTATGAACAGGCTCTGTGGAAAAAAAGAAGATGCTATGGAGATAGTCTGGGAGATATAGTCCTAAGGTAGGCTCTCTACATCCTAAGCACATGGTTCACGTTGACCCTGGGTCACCAACCTTTCTATGAGGGGAAGGCTCTCTCTGGAAGACACCAGAGATTTGACTGGATAGGGACAGAGAAGAAAGCACCTCAGACCCGCTTCTTCCAATTGTTCCTATTTCACCAAGCCCCTTATTGCCTACTCTGTCTTCCCAAAATCCTTTTTCACCACAAAAAATGAGGAAACAATAAATACCCCTGATGCCCACCTATGCAGTGGCAAAATTCAGTTCTGCTCACACAGTTAAACTCCAAGTTGGCCCTGATGAGAATTAAGAGAGCAGAAGACTGTGGGGGAGGGGGGAGAGTTATTTAAAAAAGCTTGTTACTGGTTTTGGTATTCCCTAATTGTACAATCCCACTGTACCAACAGTGTTCATGAAAAATTGTTGTTGCTGGATATGGTATTTCTTGCACTAGTTCCTCCACTAATCTAGAATGGAGATTATCTGGATGTTGTCATGCTTAGCAATCTAAGCTTTGCTTCTTGGAGCTGTTTTGCTTTTGCTTTGCTTCAAGCTAGCGCATATAGTGCAATTACAATGACTGATTTATAATTGTGTCAGAGATAGTGTGCAATATAAAAAACAAAGGGTTAATGTGCTAATCTCCTTGCATTCAAACAGAAACACCCCAGTGGAGCCAGTCACAGAGATAATGA
>NW_009735691.1:0-30728 GCF_000703405.1 Apaloderma vittatum | reverse complement strand
AGCATGAAGATTCTGAGAAAGGAGTGTAATAGTTTTCATAAACAAGGATTCCTGACATTGGGAAGGGAGGCTTTCTAGAGGCTTAATTAATCAAAACAGCTAGGGAACACCTAAGCAGCCACCATAAGTAGTGCAAGCAATTGTTCTTTATGTGAGTACTTTATTGAACCAGGATGTAACTTCTTAATTTAGCTGTGGAATGTTAAAGTGTGCTGTATACAATGTCTATATACAATATAGATTGTCTATATACAATATACACTGTATACAATGTCCATAGGCTCATAAAATCATATATATTTTTCAAATCATATTAAAGAAAATATTATACTGTGGACTGGCTGGGAAATGTGGCTAGAAAAGCAGAATCTAACATTTAGCATGAAATGTCTGTTTCATCATTTTCCTGTAAGGGACTTCACAGTAAGAAACTCTATCTGGAAGTTGCATGCAAGGCTCTTTCTAATAGCTTGGACAGCATCTTAGGTAGTATCTTTTCTTTCATATTTAATACTATGTGACTGTTATAACCTACAAGAGGAAAGAGTCATTCAGGCAGATACTTGGTTCAGAGCAGCATTTATTTTATGTACCCATGTACTTTCCATGAGAAATGCATCACGCTAACAACACTTTTTATGACATCCCAGCACCAGCAGAACCAGCTGTCGAGGCTAATGGAAGTACACAATCTTCTCGATGATTTCTGGAATAATCCAAAGGAGAAGAGGATGACAATTACCTTTGAGACACCTGCCTCTAAAATGGCACATGCTCATTTCAAACAGCCTGTAATCTCACCTTGAGTGACTGCCAGGCTTAATTTGGACCCTTCATGTTTAATATATTATTTAGATTGCATGGTTTTAGGCCTGAAAGGAAGCAATTTAGACCAAAATTAGCAATAGAGTGTGGAATTATACTGAGGCAGTGGAAGTTTAGACAGTTATTTAAAAAAAAATCACTCTCTGGTCTACCTGTGCCTCTGTGGCACTAAAAAGGTTTAGAGAATGTTAAGACATCACAGTTAAAAGCTCAGAAAGAATACTTCTTAAGGTGTCAGGCTCTGGTGTTGCTCCTCTCTTTGTTTACCAGAGCATTACCAGCTCTGGAACATCACACACATGTGTGGCTGCTGCCCATGACCAGACTGGGAGAAAAGCAAGGAAGACCTGTAAGGCTGATCAAGGGAAAGGAGAAGGTAGGAAAAGGCTTCTTGGCTTGCTGTCCAGTCAAATAAAACTTGACTGGGAAGAGGAAGCTGATTAGAAATGTATCAGAGAAGATACAACAAGAAGAAAGGAAGAACTATGTGTATCTAAAGAATAACGTTGATATCAGAACAAAATTGTATAAGTCTGACACAAATAATTTCAGATGGAAACTGGAAGAAGTGTTCTCTTAGAACAGCCTCTTCATGGCAGACATTATCAGCAAATACCTTGCTAAATTTTAGCTTTCTAATTGTGCTAGTCTTAACTCTAACACTGTAAAACACCGACTAGCTTCTCATTTTAGATCACATGAAATGCAGCCCTGTATCCTCTAAATCTTGGTATCAGAAGAATTGTGATGATTATCTCATTTTTATTTTTTTTTTCCCTGCAGACAAATGGGTCAGGAAACTTTCAGACAAACTAATGAAAGTTTCAGAAAGTAGAAGGTAATATCAGGAGCACTTTGACATTCAGAAATATATCTGCTAATGGTGTTCACTATGTGTCATGATATATGGAATTGCCATTCATCTTAAACAGCAGGCAGTTATTCAAGGAAACTACAATTTGCAGACACTGACAAGCTCTCATGCATGAGTTCCAACTTCATTTCTTTTGCTTGCTGGGGACCACATACCAAAACCAGACCCCTATAAATCAGTTACATTAGTCTAATCCTGAGGTGACACAGGCATGGGCATGCGTGGTAAGGCTTGTACAGAAAAGAAGCAGGCAGACTCGCCAGTCAACACTGAGTTTAATTGCTTGTCTTACTTTAACAACATCATGTAGGCTTTATCAAAATGCAGCCAAACTGCAGTTATCATTCAACCATCCACCCAAGCTTTTTAGAATGCTGCTCACATTATTATCTATGCATCAATTTTAGTTATATCTCCCACTTACAGCTTTGTATTGTATAGTTCACCTCTACAGAGAGGGGAGAAAAAATTGCACTTACCAACATCTTCTGATACACTTTTTTTTTTTTTTGGTTAACTCACCACAGCTTCTACAGCTTTTTTATTTTAGAAAACATATCTTTTCAATCTAGCCAGTCTTTAGTTGCAGCGTATATTTTTAGGAAGCCGTACAGCCATCTGGAAAGGTTTTATTTTTTTTTTTAATATTTATCCTTCGCACTTTTCACATTTCTGTCAACGTCCATGGTAACAG
Source organism: Apaloderma vittatum (assembly GCF_000703405.1). Taxonomy (NCBI): domain Eukaryota; kingdom Metazoa; phylum Chordata; class Aves; order Trogoniformes; family Trogonidae; genus Apaloderma; species Apaloderma vittatum. Next base: position 28,335 of record NW_009735691.1, on the reverse strand, counting down.
CTGCTATCATACTCTCCAGTCTTGTGTGGTTTGAGTGCTGTACAATCCAATGTGGTTTTCAGTCTAGACTTCAAGCAACTAACAATTTGTAAGACCAATAGTTACAGGCTTTTTGCCTTTGGGGACTATTATATAGGTGTTGTAGGTGTCATTTCTGTGTCCTTTTGCTTATGGTTTGTTTCAAACATGGCTGATCAGAAGACTATGCATTAGTTTTTCATACGCATATATGCACACACATATATATATCTCAATAAAAGATCCTGAAAATATTGACTTTTGCGTTACAGGTTTTTGTGTTGGCTTTTTGTTTGGTTTGGTTTTTTTTTCCTCTCTGTTCCTATCACCCATCCTGAAAATTAAATTATTTTCCTTGTTTGGAAGAGCAGAAACTCTGAGGTGTTGCAGTTCCTATATGGCTGTATTTTATTTTCCTGAACAGTAACAACTGTCACAGGCATATAATTATTCGACATGTAGAATTTAAAAAAAAAAAATAAGTGGTATCATCTCTAAGTATAGACATGACAACTTTTTCAACAGGTAAAAGCAGTAAATAAAGCAAAATTTTTAAAAGTAGATGAACCTGACAGAGAAGTTTGTGAAGATGAATTGTATTAATCTGAGCTGAAATTTGAGATGCCTTGACTGTTGAAAGTGCCAAAAATTACCTAATGATTGCAAAATATTTTGAAACAAGCTCTATAAACATTTACGGTAATTACTGGTAGGAAAAATATTCCAATAATTTTCTATCCTGGTTTCAGGACTCTTATGGTCATGTATTCACATGGTCATCTATATTCACAGATGAACTTACTTGCCTAACATTTAGGCGCCTGCATCCCCCAGAGCATCAGTACCTGCAAGAAAGGTGTCTGAGTATTCACAGGACCAGTAGGCTGAGCAAAGAGCTACCTGCACAACCAACGGCAAATACCAAGGTGGGATTTGTGCCTCAAAACATGTCTCTTGGGAGATTAGGTTTTAGATGTGAATTTATCCCGTGCATCTTTAGAGGCATGCAAGGCAGGTGCCTAGTCTAACCTGGATGCTGATGTTCCCTTTTTAGTCGGTGAAGGATATGCAGAGAGTGATTCATGCCACTGTAAGAGCTGAACAAGCATTTAAGGAAACTTCACTGGCAAAAATCTGTATACCTGGGGTATTATATATTTTAATGACGGCACGCTTGGAATTGAACATTTAATTTCACTCTGCTAAAATCTGACTTTTTCACAAAGGTCTGCAGACTGAGACATAAGTCTCAGAGTCCTGTATGCTCAGTGTGGATACCAATATGTCCCTTTCTTTCACACAGTAAGTTTAGAAGGGAAAATACATTTCTGTGAGTTATTTAGATTTTGCAGCAATGGGCCATGTAAGTACCTAAGAGAGACACTTTACATCAAAGGAAAATTGAGATTCTAACTTGGAACTTGCCTTCCAGCTAACCAGCTCTTTGCCAGTGAGGGCCTTGCCCTTCCTTTACACAAGCTAAACAGAAAATCCAAATAATGGCTACTAAATTTTCATGACCCTATTCTACCTTTGTATCGCGCAATCGCTGCAGTGCTTCCGAAAAACAGCATGGATCTGCTAAGCCAGATCTTCCTTAAAACATTTAGCTTTCTGCAAAGTCTGACCAGCCTTAAGGAATAACAGAGGAGGAAAAAAAAGCCCCGTGAATTGCTACTCAGTGCCGTGTGTTGAACTGCAGGGCCAGCAACGTCAGCGTATCACGGAAAACAGCTCTAGGGAACTCTAAACATCATCCAGCAGAGAAAAATTTTGTATACAATGTAAATATTGGACTGTCTGTCTTTCTATATTGTTATTGCTAAGCTCTTTACTGTTTAACCTGTGTGGTACACTACCTGTCAGTCTCTGTTGTACCTGGAAGTTCCTGTAAACAAACAGTACTATGATAAATCTCTTGAGGTTCCCCAAGGCATTTTTGCTGCTGCTGGAAGCCTGAGGTCACTGTGCAGTCAGTCCTGCAAATATCCCCCTTGACTATCAACTAAGAGGGCACAAGTCTGGATGCTGTGACGCTGGAATGCTTTAATAAAAAACTGGCAATACGGAGCTTCGGCTATTAGCATCTTTAGCAAGTTCGAGAAATCTTTTCACTTCTTCTAAGGACTGGGACAAAAAAAAAATCACGTCTGTCAAATTGCCAATGTGCAGAAGAAACTGTCCCTCAGTATATGCTGTTAGTGAGCACACAGATGTAGCAGTGAGAGCACCTACACAAAGGTGCCTGCCTCCTCCAAGGCTCAAGCTACAAGGTAACTAATTACCAGTTTGGATTAAGCAGATAAAAGAATTAAATTGGACATAGTTTTTTCACTGATAGAGGCTGGGGGTCAGACTCAAACAGCCTAAGGCATACTAACACCTAAAACTGAGATGCTTAGATTTAGTGTGATGATGGAGCTAGTTGTCTTAGACTCTGCTCTTCTGAAGAGCAGCACTTGTAGCCTAAACACCAACTGTGGAGCCTTCTAGAGTTGGTCAATCACTACCTAATTGTCCTGTCTACTCAGGCCTCTATGTTAGAGAAAGGATGCAACTACACTAACTTTAAGCATCTAAAAGTCAGCTTTCTGTCTCTAGGCTACCTCTGTAGTCCACACAGAAAAGCAGGATGGTTAGATCACCTTCCAGGAGACCTGTTTCATGAGATGAAGTCTATCTCTGGATGTACTGATTTTTCTCCACTCACTTAGGCTCACACAGATAACTTTTGAGTGCACGCATTTCAGAAAGATAAAAGTCACCACAGCTGCTGTAATCCATGTCCCATCAAGTTACATAATTGCACGTATATGCACAGTACTACGAGAAAGTGCACTGACTGGGCTGTTATGGGTATCATTAGCATTCCCTGTTTGTCTGTTTATTTATCTGTGTCTGATTTTTATTTTTTTTTATTAATGTGAACCCAAAGAAATCACCTGTGGTTTGCTCAGTTGTCAATGAGGTTCTTCTGTTCTTCTCAGAAGTATGTCACCCTAAGAGAAATCCTGACATTCCTGAGATCACAACTCATGAGAAATTTCTAAAATAAGTATGCATGACTTTATCCCAGTGGCAAGTTTAATCAACACTTGAATGGCTATGCTGTGGTTCCATCTCCTTTCTTCCCCTCCATCTCCATTAAGATCTCTAGTGGAAGTCAGAACACTGTCTTGCAGTTTGGTTTTCAAAAAACTATTTTCAAAAACTATGCTCTGTCACAGAATGACTCGCCTTTCATATTTTACAATTTATGTGTGTACTAGTGGAAGTCAGAACACTGTCTTGCAGTTTAGTTTTCAAAAAACTATTTTCAAAAACTATGTTCTGTCACAGAATGACTCGCCTTTCGTATTTTACAATTTATGTGTGTGGCAAGTAATATTGCATCATACATCATTACACGTATGAAAACATAGAATTATTTATGTTGGAAAAGACCTTTAAGATCGAGTCCAACTGTTAACCTCGCACTGCCAGGTCCCTATGCACCTCACCTACACATCTTTTAAACACCTCCAGGCATGGTGACTCAGCCACTTCTGTGGGCAGCTGTGGCAGGTGTTTCCCCCCCTCCCCAAGCTGAGCTAGTGCCAGGCAGATTTCAGGGAATCTGCGACCTGGGCTAGTCCGGACTTGTCTACCAGCCTGGGAATAGGACCTGGGCTGGTCTGGACTTGTTTACACCCAGGAAGTTGGCTAGCAGCCAAGGAGAAGCCAAGATGGCTATGACTGACCACAGTTATCACTGACTAGTCTTTAAAATGGGCTGTGCTAGAGGCCATAGTTGGAGCCACCACAAGGCAGCTGGCCTGCAGGTCAGCGTCCAACATCCCCCTTAGAAAAGACGTTTTCTAAGGACCAGCCTTGAGGCCACAAGGCTGAGACCCTCCTCATCCTTTCTAAAGTGAGCGTATTTAACCTGGATTATCATTCTTTTGTTAAGGACTAGTGCAGTGAGTTTGATTCTTTTCTCAATCGATACTGAACCTTTGAATTTGGAGGAGCTTACATTCCGTAAATAAATTTAATTTGATTATACACGTGGATTTATTTTCGGATATGGGCGTGCTCCTCACCTCCTTCTTTACAGCAGCCTCTTCCAATGCTTAACAATCCTTTCAGTGAAGAAATTTTTCCTAATATACAAAGTAAATCTCCCCTGGTACAACCTGAGGCCATTTCCTCTTGTCCTATTGCTTGCTACATGGGAGAAGGGACTGACCTCCAGCTCTTTACAACCTCCTTTCAGATAGCTGTAGAGAAGGATAAGGTCTCCCCTCAGCATGACTATGTTCTGCTTACAAATCTTAATCACAGAATCATAGAATGGCCTAGGCTGGAAAGGACCTTAGAGATCATTTAATCCAACCTCCCTGTCATGGGCAGGGACACCACCTCTCAACTAGACCAGGCAACACATGGGGACCGAGCGGGAATCATGAAACAGGAAATCACTGTTATCACTGTTTTCATTTCTGGGATGGGCAATAGAAAAAACCTTATTTCACATGGACTACTTAGACACATGTAAGGAAAATCATATGGTTTATTTGCAGAAAGCCCCTGAGAAGCTTCCAAAGGCCTTAAAAAAAGTTACACTGGATCTTATGGGAACAGTAAGAAGACTTTGCTTGTACCATTATCAGCAAGATCAGTGTAAAAATGTTTCCATTTCTTTGGATTACTCAAACCAGCCAGAAAATGAATTTGATGATCAAGGAAGACTCATTCAGTCCATGCTTGCAGGCTAGCCTAGTATAGAATGAAATATGGAATTTGCTCTGAAACCTCTCTGAGTAAATCTGGGAGGATTTGCAACACTCCATCGCTCATCCCTCTCCCCATCAGTAAAGCCCCTCAGCCAGCTACCTGGGAAGAAATGTAGAGACCTATATGAACTGGTTATGTAGCCCATATATTTTATTACCTCTGCTAACAAAAATTCACACAGAGCCATGCCCTTCTCCTATCCTCACATTTTTCCTTGACTACTCACTGCAGTCCACGCAGGATGCACCAAATGCAATCAGACACTGTACAAAATCTGGAAGCCCCTGAGATCTACCCCAAAATGTCCACAGCGTCCTTATAAACAGTACACATTTGTGGTCAGTCAGGAAGCCCAAACAGGCAGCTGAAGATCTCTGAGGTGCTTTCAAGAACCCCTGGCCATCTTTGCAGCTACAAGACAGAACAACCGAAAGCTTTGTAACATCTAGGGGGCCAGTTAGCTCAGTCAGTCAAGCTTGGCACTAGCAACGCCAAGGTTGAGGGTTCGATTCCCGTTTGGTCCCCATGTGTTGCCTGATCTAGTCGAGAGGTGGTGTCCCTGGCTGGATTAAAATGATCCCTAAGGTCCCTTCCAGCTTGGGCCATTCTATGATTCATTCTATGCTGTAGCTACCCCTGCCACAGACACTTGCACAACATAAGCACCTACCACTGTCCCCATCCCTCTAACACTGTTACCCACAGGCACTTCTACCAACAACTAACGTAGGTAGGCAATTCTGACAACCCAGAAGCTGCCTGCTCTGCCAAGTATGATGCAGCCAATCACCTTTCTCCACTCAGGCTCTTCAGAGTGGTCAGGAAGTGTCTCGCATCCATCGAGGAAGAGCAAACTCGTACACAAAACACCCTCTGCATATACAGATGCTAGATTTTTTTTGTATCTCATGCCTAACAGCAGGTGTATCTTGTTCTTTACGATTCAAGAAGAAAAAAATTATGCATAAAAATAAAGGATATAAGTGTACCTTTGTAAATTAAGTGTATCTTTGTAAATACAGGTCAAAATAGCCTTTATATGCTAGTGAAGTTTGTCCTGAAGTACAGGAAATAAGAGCTCGCCCAGAAAATGGTGTCATGCAGATTTCTAATACTTATTATCCCAAGTGAGACAATGAAGTTACTTTTATTCTCCACACAAAAGTGGATGCAGTGAAAATTGTGTGCGAGTTGCCAGCATATTTGTGTTTTGAAGGGTTATTGATGTGAATAGCAGGTGAAGTGTAAAGAAAAGTCTCCAGCTGTTTCTTGTTTTGAATTCTTCCTTGGTGCAAGCACTGAGAGTAAATACTGGAATGGGAAAAGTTAAACTCATAAGTGTCCCAGTTACATTCAGAAAGAAAAGAATTAAAACCTGTTTTTGTTGGTGTGCTCTGCAACACTGATTTTATTCACACATAGTGCACAGCTGTTTATTGAGTCTGACCCTTGAGGAGATGCCAAAGAAACACTGGAAATGAAACCACTCAGAAAAAGACAGTTTTTTTCCTGTTTACTGTTACTGATAGATGTTTTGTATTTTAAAAAAAAAAAAAAGTCTGAAAAAGAAGAAAGCATTTTTCATATAACAGTGACTTGCAAACCATTGTTTCAAATATTAGCATAATTATTTCAATACTTCTGATGTTTTCCCCATCTTAAGCTCCAGGACAGTTGTTTTCACTAAAAATGAAAAGTGGAGAAGCTACTGTTGTTATTGTTCAGGAGACTGTAAAATAGAGCTAAGCAATGTCCATTATTAGACCGATTTAGTAACCAGACCATCTCAATTTTTTCTACCACCTTAAATGCTACTATAACCAGCCTTATATATGTCATTCCTATTCTGTTCGATTGTTTTGTCAGAATAAGAAACATAAAACACATAATGGATTCAAATAAAGAGAGATTGAAATGTGGTGAGCACATTCAAATCCCTGCAGATCCAATTTTGTGGGTAGGGAGGATGACTGGGCACTTGCTGCCTCAGTACTTCTGGCAAGACTCCTGCAGAACCTCCCTTACTTAATACAATTCTTCTTGAATTGAACAGTACCATTATTGGAATATAAAAATCTCAATAAAAATGTGAGCCATCATTTTGCAACTGCAACTTTTCTTTAAATTAATAATACCAAAGACAATAAACCTACAAAAAAAATATGCCTTCAACCTCCTTTTCTCCTTAGTTGCCTCTAACTTGCCAGTGGCAAGAATAGCACAGCTCAAAGCCATTTCCACGGCCACCAATTCTGTATTCAGTGCTGGGCACAACAAGAGAAAGGTAAATTCTATCAACTATAAATGGCAGATGTCTCTACTTTGAGACTTTGCAGGGGATTCAGTTTTAAGAATCCCTTTTCCACTATTTCACTTTATATCACTGTAGACTCGGTTCTAGCATGTGTCAAAAATTGAAATTCTGTCTTTGAGTAACAAGACACAAGTAGTCTAGTGGCTGGAAAAAAGCGAAATGTTCTTCTCCTTCAGGACAGCGTGATAAAATCGTAAACTACTGTGAGGATGCTACTAGCAAAACTAGTGTTTGAACCTCTGGAAGGTTTAAAGAGCCAGGTCAAGGGGACTTGACAGAACATAGAATCCAAGATTCAACCAGAGACAGAGCTGTCAAGAGCTCTGAAGACAGTTCAAACTCAGTGTTGCTTAAAGAAAGAGCCAGCAAAAGATCTGAATTATGAAACGACTGATGTATCAGAAAAGCAATTCCTAGATCTTTGGATTAAGAATGCTGAATGAATGCAAAACATTATTACTTTCCAACAGTCCTGACTCCTGGCCATCACAGGAGTGGTATAAGAAATGCAGATTTTAATTAAAAAAACCCCAACAAACTAATTGGCATATTCAGTTCAGAGTTAGTGAGAAATGTTTCACAGTGTGTTAACTTTCAGATTATTGCACCAAGACAAATGGGTACAGGTTTTTCTTCCTCCTTTTTAAGCCATCTGTGCTGGAGGTCAAATGTTTGGATAAAAGTAAGCCTATGCAAATTTGCCTTTTGTTGTATGTAGACTATCTTATATTATTTCTGAGTTTTATATTAAAGTTATAATACTCTTAATCTTCTTCTCTGTGATATCTACAGGAACAAGGACAATGGTGGAAACCTTCAGCCTGAATAGTTCAGCAGCTTAGGCCAGCACATGCATTGATCAAATGCAAATAATGTCCACGACAGTCTATGTTATTCTGATTTATTTCAACAAATCTCAAAAGCTCTATTTAAAAAAAAAATAATCTCAATAAGGAGTTTAATATTTTGCTACAATTAATGCTCTTTGGCTTAAGAATACTGTCCAATCATTAAATAAGCTCTACCCACCTCACTGCCCTTTAAAGAATCTGTTGAAAGTCTTTTCCTCTGAAATACACAGAAGAAAATAGAGCAAATCTAAAATGAAAGGAAAAGAGTAAGCTACCCATTTAAACCTGCAGATTATGTAACTGTCCCCTTTCATAAATCACATTTCAGTATTATAGGGTCAAAACCTCACATTGAAGAACTGTGGATTGCATCATCATAGAAGGTCTAATGTAGATACAAGGACAAACCCTACAGATGCATGCACAATCTTTCCCCCACTTAGTGTTTCATATTAATACTGGCATCAGTTAATTACTGCTTTTCACATGTAATAGTACGAGGGACATCAGGCAACTTTCAGATCTTATTTTAAGGGCTCAATTCTCTTCCTTCTAACCATGATGGACTACATTTTACTGCACAAGTTGTCCACTCCAGGAAATTGATAAAGAATAATAACAGCAGGAGACCCTGCCCTTGGGAGTGTTACACATCACTCACGTACAAACAGCATGAAAGCACATGGTTTCATCATTACCTACATAGCTCTGGTTTTATTTCAAAGGTCTTTGGTTATTTTTCTAATGATTCACAACTAACTCCTTAGAAAGCCAACCTGTCAAGCACCAAAGACCACCAATGACTGGAAGTTTAAAAAGGCAAATTCATAATAAAACTAAAGATGCACATTGTCAGTGACAATCATCAAATTAAGATGGAACACCTTTCCAAAATTTGTTCCGTATCTCAAGAAAAACTCAGAAGATTGATGTGGATGATAGAGAAAAAAGTCCTTAGTTCTCTACTGGAAACTGAAAGCCCATCCAGACCTAGCTGGCCCAAGGCCCTCCAGTCTTCTCAGCAGCATGCAAAGGATGAACATGACCCAGCATCACGCTCAGATGCCACAGTAACCCCAGCAGAACTCACTGGGTACCTATTCACAGCAACTGCAGCTTTCATACCAAATCTAGAGCAAAAAAAACCCTGCAGCAAATTCCTTAACTGCCTGGCTACCATGCTCTAGAACTCTAACTACTTGACCATACAAGTAATTTGGGATCTTTAAAAGTGATTTTCTTGTACTTATATATTTACCTTTCATCTTTCTTCTTTTGAAACACTGCCAGTTACCATTTTTCCACCAGAATGTCTCCTTCCATCCACATCTCCCTCTCACTGCTAGAGACATTGAGTTTGTCCCCAAGCCCAAAGCGGATGTCACTGGCCCTGGCTTGAGCATTAGCTCCACTTAGTCTATCTTTCAAATGAACTTTTTTTTTTAATTTATCTGCTTTGGGATATGCCAGAAGAAGCAATTATTCCTGCTTTTGCTCAAAGCCCTTCAGGATGAAAATCAGGTGATAGCCTAAAAGTGCAGAAGACCAGGATACTGCTCTAATCCCTGTGAGACCCCTTTGCTCCCCATTCCCACTGCAGCCTCATTCCTCACCTGCCTGCAGCTTTCACTGCGCTGTCACCTGATACTGTCACATGTACCATTTTAAACCATGTCTATATGGATTTTTTTTACCTATCCAAGGTCACCTTATCCTCATTTTTTTGGCTAAAGCTTCTGCACAAACTAAATCATCGGATTCACAATTTCAGCCTTTAATTTATTTTACTCACTTGCAACTCATCACCCACATTTACTCACTTATCATCCCTTTCCAACTAAATAATTTGTAGCTGAAAAGCCATATTACTGATGATCGGAGAGAAAGAGAACAGTTTTATGGTCCTGCCCCATTACTGGACTCCTGCAGCCACATGAGTTACAGGGCAACGGGTCCTCATCTCTTTCTGCATCCTCTTCATTGCATAAAAATGGAAAGAAAGACGGTGGAGCTGCAATTTAATATTATTCTCCTCCATAAATCTGCAGATTGTTATAGATGACACTGCCTATTAGTATTTGCATTTAAGAACTTTCACTTACAGAAAAGCATGCAATTATGTCTTTGCTATTAACTACGCTACACAAAGATAAACGTTATTTAAACATGCTGCAAATTCTATAGGCCAAAACGTTTTAATAACTGGGTTATTTTTAATGACAAAATTCGAGATTGGTCAATTCTTTGCCACTTAAAAATAAGAATCAGGCTGATGGCACATATTTAACTTTAGCAATTTTCCTCATTTCATGAAACAATGTTGTTAAATCTTATATTATGTGCTTCTCTTTTTTAAAAGAATTAAGACTTAGTCTCCTCAGATCAGCTTGGGAAACTTTTCATTGCAAGAATTATCTACAAGAGGACCTGAAAAAAATAAATGGGATTATTCTGTTTGTGCAAATGGCTTCTTATGCTGGTATCTTCTTTTGTCTCTTATAGTAACAGTTTAGAAAAAGTTAATACGAAGTCTCCACCTGGTGGCCAATCGGATTTTGGTGAAACATTTTGCTTCTCATCAACATAATATTTTAATCTCTCTCCTAGTTAGTCAAACCATCGCTTCAAACTAGTTATTGTTAACTAGAGGAAAAAAATGGGTTGCAGAAACAATATCCCTAATCTACTGTATATACAATGTTATGCATAGGTACCTCCTGGGTTTTCAGTTTTGCAGATTGGCAAACTATTTTTATCGGTGTCTTATTGTCCAGTTTTGATACACATAGTTCCCAAAGAGCCCAAGCTGGTGAAGAAAAACGTGGTGAAGAGTTTACAATACCAACTGAAAAACTCTACAAGTCCTGAAGGAAACTGAAAATTTCACAGCAGATTTTGAGATAAGGAATGTGACACCCTTTGAACTAAAGGACAACAACAACAACAAAAGGAAGCAAACAGCTGGTTAAAGAACAAAGTTGGGTGTGGTGACTTGACCCTGGCTTCTAGCCAGGGGCCCACAAAAGCTGCTCTGTCACTCCCCTCCTCACCTGGACAGGGGAGAGAAAATATAATGAATGGATTAAAGGACTTGAACATCTCTCCTGTGAAGAGAGACTGAGAAAACTGGGGCTGTTTAGCCTTGAAAGGAGACCGCTGAGAGGGGATCTCATTAACGTATATAAATATCTGAGGGGTGGGTGTCAAGAGGAAGGGGACAATCTCTTTTCAGTGGTGCCCAGCAACAGAACAAGGAATAATGGGTTTAAGTTAGAACATAGGAAGTTCCGCCTCAACATGAGGAAAAAACTTCTTTACATACAAAGTCTCCTGCTCTGGAGACTTTCAAACCCACCTGGACACGTTCCTGTGTGGCTGCCCTAGGGGATCCTGCTCTGGCAGGGGGTTGGACTAGATGATCTCTAGAGGTCCCTTCCAACCCCGACATTCTATGATTCTATGATAATGACTCATGGGTTGACATAAGGACAGAAAGAGATCATTCATCAATTACTATCATGGGCAAAACTGACTCAACTTGGGGAAAATTAACTGTTCCAGCGTGGGTCACTTCCACATGGCATTGTCCTCCAGGAGCAGACTGCTCCACTATGGGTCTCCCCATGGAGTCACAAGTCCTGCCAGCAAACCTCCTGCAGCTTGGGCTCCTAACTCCACAGGTCCCACCAGGAGCCTGCTCCAGCATGGGCTGCCCAGAGGGTCACAGCCTCCTTCAGGCATCTGCCTGCTTTGGTGTGGGGTCCTCCATGGGCTGCAGAGGGACAGCCTGCCTCACCATGGCCTTCACCACAGTGCTGGGGATTCCCTGCTCTGGCACCTGGAGCCCCTCCTCTCCCTCTTTTTTTCACAGATCTGGGTGTCTGTGGAGTTGTTTCTCTCACACATTTTCACTTCTCTCTCCTCTAGCTACTGTTCCAGTGCAGATTTTCCATCCCTCACTTCTTAAATATGTTATCCCAGAGGTGCTGCCACTGTTGCTGATGGGCTCAGCCTTGGCCAGTGGAGGGTTCGTCTTGCAGCTGGCTGGCATCAGCTCCTTCGGACACAGGGAAAGCTTCTAGCAGCTTCTCACAGAAGCCACCCCTACAGCCTCCCTGCTACCAAAACCTTGCCATGCAAACCCAATTCACTCAGAAAACTTATCTAGCAGTACCACTGCAAGTGGTGAAATTTAATCACAATTTAAAAGAAATCAGTTTGTGCACTTGCCATGCATAATGGTTGAACGGTCACTTAGCAGTGCTGCAGTGGATGACAATATACCATCTGGTGATGAAGATACTTTTGTATTACAAGATTGAACTTGTATAATTACTGGCCAAAAAAAAAAATCCATTCCAAGTAAAATATAAAAACAACAGTAATTGTTTAAAAGTAGTATAAACTACAGCTTTTCTTTTTCCTTGATCAAAGCAATGCAATTATATTGTAAGGTAAATGCAAACACTACATAATGTATTTTGAACAACAACTTCCCCACTTTTTAAATCCTGCTTGAAACATTCTTGTGCATGATCCAGCTCCAAACTTCTGTTTTGAGCATCTCTGGTCAGCTAAGCCCATCACCAGTACAACTGTTCATGGGTTTTGAAAGGGACAAAAATAATAGCATGCCATAATCATCAAGACAGCTTTGGATCTAATGATCCAAAATTAAATGAGTATCTACACTCCCTTTGGCATCATCCATCAGATCATAACTTGTTGGAACAGATACTGGGGATTTGTATTGTAGAATTTTAGATTCATAGGCCACTGGTCCTTTGGTCATTTTGAGAGTTTGCCCCCTGATTGCATACTTGCGAAAAAAAAAAACAAACCAACAAAACCAAAAAACTCCACAAATCTCAAACATGCCATAAACACTAGCAAAACTTTTTGTTCACTATAAAAACTTTTCTAAGCCCACTGTAAAAGAAACTGCCTCTTCTCATGGAAGTAAACATTATAAAAAAGGACAGCTCACACCATATATGCCTTGTGAGTTTACAATGGAGACTGAGCTAGGGATCAAAAACAAAAAAAGTGTTGAGTTCCCATGTGGATGGGACAGAGAACTTCCATGAAACTGTTCAATGCTTCTCTTTTCAGAACAGCGGGTGAAAAAAATGAACAGCTATCTCAGATACACAGTCACTAACGTTGATCTAAACACTCTCCTACTTCCTTTCCTTTTGGGGCTATTGCACGTTGTACAGTCACTGAGGCAGAGAATAATAAAGTCTCAACAAATGTATCTGGACTTCTACAGACCAGCTTCAGGATTAACCTTCAGGCTTCTTCGTGCACCCATAAGCTCACCAGCAGCAGCATTCCTGTAGACACAACAAAGCACCACGACCACAGCACCTGGAAGACAATCAGCTTAACTGTAAATTTTTAACTCTAAAAAAAAAATGAAAAATGAAGCATTTGTGAGGATACTTCTATGTTTGGCAAGTTATTCCTGATACTATATTAAAAAAGCTATTGCTTTTCTTCACATGCAGCATGATATGCAAGAATACAAAGACCTATAATTGCCTATTACAGAACAAAAAAAAGTTAATTTTAAAAAGCACATAGTGTTGTAGAAAGCAGAGCACTTTCAAAACGTTCTCATGTCAGAATGAGCAAGACATTCCCAGATGCACCACATCACAGAATAAAATAATTCAGAAGCAAAAAAAAAATACCTCTGAGGTCATCTCCTTCAACCTCACAGGAAACAGCTCAAGCTTACTCCCTTCAGGCTTTTCATCTAATCTAGTTTTAAATAAGCCACATAATGAGGCTGCAGCTTCCTCTGGGAACTTATTCTACAGTCTAATAGAACTCATTTTCAGGAAGTTTAAATTATTTTTAATTTCCTCCCATTACTTCTAGTTATATATATACACATCATTATACCTTCATTCAGTACAACTTTCTTTGAAAAACAGTAAATAGCAATTTTTCTTTGTAAAAAAGTAACCCTTACAAACATTAATAATAATAATTACTACTTTCAACAAGGTTTTCTTTTTCAAATGAATTTAATTCTGTTGAAAGGTTACAAAGTAAAAACTAATTAAAAATGTATTTATATGTATGCATGTGTGTGTGTATATATATACACACAGATAGTTGTAGGGTATCCTACAAAAGTGGCTCAGTCCACACTATTAATAAACTTTAGTTATTAGTACTAAGGAGCTATGTTGAGTATTGATTCCCTTAAATTGAAAACCTCCTTGCTGAAAAATACTTGGGAGTATAAGAATACGATGGAAGGGGTAAACTCACCATAAATTCTTACTGCCTGGATGGAATAATCATTGAGAAAATAAGCTCCTTGCTCATTAACAAGGCCTTTTAGCACAGACAAATTTATACTCCTAATCATATACATCTACATAAGGCACTTACTGGAAAAAGGCCGTTACACAGACGACATGTAGGAAAAGGGCTTTCTGGTACTTTAGTGTATCATCTGTCATCATTAAAGCAAATAATGATGGTGTTCTATTATTGACAGTTCTGGTAAAGGATATTTGTTCCTGAAGAATGGCATGGAAGTAATTAGGTGTGTCAATACAACATCTATGTATGTGTGTTGCTGTAAAGTAGCTAGCCTGAATCACAGAGAATCACAGAACGGTCAGGGATGGAATAAAATCTAGTACTGAGCACTAATCCAGTTGCCTCGAAGACACCAAGCCTCTAGTTACCACAAAGAAACCATCTCTTCCCATGCTCAACTAGTTCAGGTAAGCCCAAAATGCACTGAGCATGCAAGAAAATAAGAGTTATCAAAGAGCAATCATGTTTGGAATGGACCTCTCAAGGACATTTGGTCTGATCCCTGTGCAAGGGTAACCTGTGCAAAGAAATCTGTGCTCAAAGCACAAGTAATCTCAGTCATAGAATCATAGAATTGTATCAGCTGGAAGAGACCTACAAGATCATCAAGTCCAGCCTTTGTCCCAGCCCCACCAACCTACTAAACGATTCCCCCCAACGCAACATCCACACGTCTCTTAAACACCTCCAGGGACGGTGGCTCAACCACCTCCCTGGGCAGTCTGTTCCAATGCCTGACAGCCCTTTCAGTAAAGAAATTCTTCCTAATATCTAACCTGAAACTCCCCTGGTGCAATTTAAATCCATTTCCCCTCGTCCTATCACTCTCTACTAGGGAGAACAGACCAACCCCCCCCTCTCTACAACCTCCCTTATAGAGAGCAATATGGTCTCCCCTCAATGTCCTCTGCTCTAGTCAGAGAAGGCTGTCCAGAGCCTTGTGCAGTCAAGGCTTGGTATCTGCAAGTAATGGAAAATCCACAGCCCCTCCAGGCAAACTGTGCCAGTGCTCAGCTACTCTCACTGGCAATGATGTTTTCTTCTTGTACCTGATTCAAATTTCCCTTGCTGCAACTTATGTCCACTGCCCTTTCACCTTCTACGGCACACCTGTGAGAAGAGCCTGGCTGTGTTTCTTCATGCCTTCAGTTTAGGTACCTGAAGATAATTAATTAATTCCAGGCCAGTATGTGGGTAGGCTTCCTCACCACACCAGCACACTGCTCCCTTATATGCAACCTGCTGTCCATCAGAAGCACAAATATCTGATACAACCCCCTTCTTCCACAGAGACAGCTTTTAGCCAGCCAGTTCCTAGCCTGTACTGTTCTACGAGGTTGTTCTGTTCCAGGTGTCCCTCATCTGGACTTGTGCATGTCCAGTTTGCTCCAAAGTGGTCCCAATTTCAATCTTCCTAATCCATCCTCAAATATGAGAGAACATAATTTTTTTGGCAGAAACAAAACATCAGCAGTAATTTAATTTTTAAAAATACAGTAAAATATTTCGAAGACAACTAACGGCATGAATCAGGGTGCATTGACTACACTGAACAAAATCTTACAGCAAGCATTAAGCAGTATTTTATAGACCAGGTTCAAACTTGTTATTTAAAACATTTTGTTCAATAGGCCCTGTACCTGCTACCACTATCCACCTCCCTGTCTGGTTTCCCAATCCCCCAGGTACCGGGAACTGTGATCCCAAGAATACCCTGAACTAGTTCAGCCCTGAACTACCTCAGCCTCAGCACCCTAGTGCTCATTTCCCACACACACTCAGCTGGAACTCACATCTTTTAGGGGCCAAGCATTCAAAATAGGTGTTCTTACTTTCTAGCCCTTAGGGGTCTTCAATTATGAAAAAGCTACTCTGAGAAACCACTTCATATAAAGCATGGGTCATCACTCCTAGCATTTTTCTTTATTTTTTTTTTTATTTTTAAGAGTTGCCAAAGAAGACAGTAGCAAACACTTGCTAATAACAGCTTGATGGTTAAATCATTCACCTAGAAAAGGAGAAACATTTTCAGCTTGAGAGTATCCAAAAACACACCTACAACCACCAAGTTACAATGGCATAGGAAGCCTTTTCATTCCCTCCTCTTGAAACTGTTCTACTGCAGACAAAACAGTGAATATGTCATAGAAGAAACATTTTTAGAGCACTTAAACTCCCTAGTTCAGTAGCCTAGGAAGCTAGGCTATAAAAAAAAAAAAATAAATAAATATATATATATCTCCCTTCCTCTTTAGAACAAGAATCCCAAGTTACCTTGCTGCATGGATTCAGGAAAAAGAAAAACTGTTCTTTCTCTATACAGTCTGTAGACACCTTCCCCATGCTGTGGCTATGGGTTTTGTAGAAACTTGTTCTTGGAACTCCTAATAGCGGAGCAAGCAATGTTAACAGTGCGCACTATGAAAAATTAGTGTTATCTTCTTAACTGGTGAATGTGTTTTATGAATGACTGCTCACTGTGTTAAATGAGTTATTTGTAACCGTGGAGCTCAGGGAAAGCCTGTGCATGGACAGCAGTCCTTACTTACACTCCACATAAGGCACCTACTTCAAGAAAGGTGCAAAATTTAGAACGCATTCTCATCCACATCGTTTTCGACGTCCAATATATAGGTTGCTTTAAATCTCGCACTGAGAGATCAGACCTTTTTCCCCCTATACAGTGCACAGGAAGGGAAAGGAAACCCAGAGATGAGATGTTGCCCAAGTCCTTTGCTGGATCTTGTGACATAAGCTTTTTGTAAGGCATTACTACTCCTTAAGCACAAAATAATGCACACTAAGTTTCAGTCAACCTTTCACTCTGGCTATCAAAGCAGTCTCCAAAGCCCACACATGGCATAAGGCAGATGTTACAGGACATGCTCTAAAAGACTCACGAGTCCAATGGGAGAAATGCCTAAACAGGCGAAGCAGAAACACTGAGTACAGATACCACCTTTCTTTAGCCAACATACACTGCAGGTAGGTTCTTCCACTCATTCACAGTCCTCATGAAATTAGAAGCCTAATCTGGCTCATACTGTAATGTGCTTTATCCTTTAAAACATAAAACAAATTCTATTATGAAGTAGGCTGGTACCTTCAACCCGAATAGAGAATTAGCTTCACAGTTTCTTCATTTCAGTTATTTGCGTGTTTTTTTGTTTTGTTTTCTTATTTATGTTTCTAATTCTTTCAAAGTGTTTGCTTTAATTGCAGGGACATTTGTCATTTGATCCCTCTTGCTCAAGGTGTCCCACTTTGTAGAACAGGATCCAAGATTAATTAGGGAAAATAAAGGGTGCAAAACACAGGGAACGTGACTGGATTATGAAAGTCCTATTGTCTGCTCCCAGAGTTATTTCATCAGCGAACAGTTCAGACAAAAACAAGAATTCCTTTGAGATATTGGAGCATAGGTTTCCCTCTGCCCAAGAAATTGTCTAGCTCCTAGACTTGACTCCTGTGGCTAGAGAGAGACATATCACAGCTCTTTTTTATTTTTCGTACAGTAAAAACAGCTTCAAGGGGGTGAGTAGCAATCTTATAGCTTGAAGGTGGGAAGTGAGAGATGACCATCCAAACCCTTGGAGGCAGAAGGAGGAATACTAGCTTAACGCAAAAGTAAGTGAAATTCCACATTACATGGAATGTCAGATTAGAGGAGATCAGTGGCTCCACAGCTTAAAAGAAAATGAACATAATTAAAGAGCTTGATCATACATTATGCGCTAAGTTCAAACTCCTATGAAATCAGGGTGATTAAACACTGAAGAATTAATCCGAATCAAAGTCCATCAAACAGTGTTTTCTCTCTTAACACCTTGGTATTCCTTTAAAGTAAAAAAAAAATAAAATAAACCCATTTAAAACCCACTTTTACTCTATTTCTTTTTATTTGCAGCAAAATAATTTCACAGAACTAGGTCTAGTTATATTTCAGGGTCGCTCAGTTGGATACCTAATGTTTACTGCTCACTAAAAATTATGCCGCAACCAGAGTTTTAATTCCTTCATTATGCAGATCTAGACACGGCAGCCCTAGAAACATTCTTATTAAATCTGCAGGAATCAAGATAGCTGTCCTTAAAGTTGGTTCAGACCTGAATAAATATTTTCATGATTTTTGTTTTCACAATGTTTATTATTATAAAAAAAAAATCTTGCAGAGAAAGAAATTAAAAAAACATTTTAAAATGTGTCTAAATAATTAAGAAATAGAAATTTACTGGCCATTAACAGGAATGTGCATTTTTAAGTGTTTTTGAATACCTAGTCTGCAAACATAGCATCTATGTATATACAGAAATCAGGAATTTCCAAACATTTTTTTTATACAAAGCCTCCTGTAAATAGCATCTCCAACCTTTTTCTCCCACTCTGCTTATTCCAATGCTTCCCCTTTTCCCACAATAAAATCGGAGAGATCAGCCCTTCAAAGGCAATCTAAGGAAGGGGCAAATACCCAGCAAATGCCTGCCAGGAGCCTGGCCTGTGCACAGAGCCAGCAGGTGCCAGTGAGCTCACACCGTTCATCAGAGAGCAGCAGCCTCCTGCAAAGCGACAGGAGCTCACCCCGATGCATCTCCAAGGGGCACTGCCACCACGCAAATACCTTCTCCATAAATCCGAAGAGGAGTGCAGCTGGTATCACAAACTCCTTTCATGTCAAGTGTTTTCTGCTGTCCCACGACATGCCGAATGCTAAAAGCAACCCCAGCTGTAACTGGAGCAGCTTTCCCTGTCTCTGCTATTCCCACTCTTGAATTAGCCAATAAAGCAATAGCAGAGTTGTTATTTTGGGGGAGTTCCCGCTCCCTCAGAGCACTCGAAGGGTATCAGGACACATCTGCCCTGACTGTGTTGCCCCCTCACTTACAACTCCGTGACTTTCTGAGGCAGAAGTCTTTCCTCCCCACCTCTCACCTTCATATTTTTCTGCAGCATGTACACTTAGCAATGTCCCCATCGAACCTCATACCATGTATCAAAGTACAGATTATAAAACACAGCTGACAGAGGCCTCAGGAACAGTTATCCCTTCAGTTGTATGCAATTAGCCAATGTTTCAGCACGTTATATGCTGTTACAAGCAGCTGTTGAAAGAGCCAAGTACACCAAGAGTCTACAGCAAAAGAATGTATGGGGATGTTTTTAAACACCTTGGAGAGGGATGGAGGAGCAGAGGATGGAAGAGAGTTTATGCTTCTAGTCCCAAAGCCACTCCTCAAGTATCTAAAGGGACACAAGCCACCTGGCAGGCTGGCATACTTTCCGTGAACTTCAATCTATTGGGGCACCTCTGTCCACACAATATCTTTCTATAAACTATGGGCCAGAAAGCATCCAAGTTTTGGCTTTCAGGAAAAAGTTTACATTTCAGCGCTAACCTAGCGTATGAAACTTTTTCAAGTTTGCAATAAAAGCTAGGAAAATCAATAGGAGCTTAGAGTGTGAAGAAGAGCTCTTAAAAACTGACAAATTATGATCTGTTCCATAAAAGCAAACTTAAGGATGTGAAACAGCCTCCGACTTTGCTTTTAACTACCCTTAATGTCTGCAGATGACTGTGTGTGCATGCCTTGGTGTGCGTTGTTAGCCGCAGACCAAAGTCTGGAGGTAAGCTCTGCCACTGGCCCATACAAACATTGACCAAGTAGTCAGCCATTTCAAAACTCATGAACCACCTGTCTCATTTCACTTGTTCATTCTCTGCTTCTCTTCTTACATGAATCCTTATTGATTTCAAATCTCCTTCTCTCAGGCCCACTACTTCTGCTGGCTGAGGTTCGAACACATGTGCTGCTGAAGATACTACTGCGTTACTCCTAGATCGGCGAGAAAGGATCAGCAAAGAGGTATTATTCTTCTAGGGAGTAACACTGCATGGTACGTTACTAAAACTCAGGCATCTTACTGTACAGTTATGCTATCTTAAAGCTCCCTTAGGAAAACAAAACAGAAAAAAAAATATTACACACACATATCCTTCCCCGATACCAGGGAAGTTTTATAAACATTATAAAATTAGAATTATAGAGCATTGTATCATTAAAAAACACCTAACTAATCTTTTCAATACAGTTTAAACATTCAGCAATGCAAATCTTTAAAAGTAAATAACCGAAAATGTTTCTTGAAGTAACCACATACAGATCTAAAAAAGTTCTAAGTAATGGTATCGTAACAGTGTACCTATCTGGCATTTGAAGCCTGGCTGCTTTTAGAGAGTGCACCAGTAAAAGCATCTCTGATCAGCACAAAGCAGACGAAGGCCAAGCGTGGCCTGTATCGCATCCAGAAAGCTGTACAGACAGACAGCTTGCGCCACCTGCACAACGCTCAAAAGCAAACGTCCATCCAGTGCAGGACATACAATCCACGCCACAGCTCCCAGCTGAGAGGGCAAGGATTGTTCCTTGGCACCATCTCACAAAGAAAATACCAACACAGCCTAAGTTTGGGTTTTTTTTCATATGGATTCACCAACCACAAAGGTCAGAGAAAGCTTCAAAATATTCAGAATGACTTAGGCAAGGCAAGCTACTCCCAGAAGATAAGCGTTTTATTATTCATGACAAAAAGTAGAATACTGAATACATCGGTACACACAGGAACGTTTTTAATTCCAGACAAATGCAAGTGATTCTCTATCACTCTCACATATTTAAAAAAAAAATCAAAACAAAGTAATCAATGACACAGTATAAACAAATCAAGACATATATTTAGGAAATAAACCCACATGATAAACAGTAGTTTCTAACTAAAATTTACCAAATTGAAGGAGCTTCACCCAGAATTATGCCCGCCCAAAATCAAATAAGAAAACACAAAGTTCCAGTTCCTAAAAAAAAAAAATAATAATAATAAAAAAAATAATCACAGTTTGATTACAAGTATAGCCTCTCTTACTTAGAAGAAAAATGCTCTTTCAGCTGAGTTTCCAGGCAGGGGAAGTACACACCAAAGGAAGAAGACTGAGAATGAAATCCAGAGTCAGACATCCCAGCAACTTAATCTAAAAATCGTTAACATAATACTAATGAACTTCTGAAAATCTGTATCAATAGTGGCAACAAAAGCCACACATTTACAGGTGCAGCATAATCCTGAAAAGAATTTCAATTACCTAGTTTTTACTTTAAGCACTTCGGGTATCAGACATTCGGAAAAGGAACTATTATCACAAGCTAAACTCATTATGAGTTGAGAATAGAACATAAACTCTTGCAAATAATCTAACATTTGCAATTTGCAGAACATAAAAACAGGACACATGCAGCTGCTTTTCTTAATCATCCATCATTTCTAGACTCCATTTTGTAACTTTAGATAAGCAGTGTTCTACAACTACACACAGGTTAAAGCACAATATACTTTACATTAGCCAAAAAAAAAAAAAAATCAAACAAATACACAAGTTGTGTATTAATACTACATCAACAGGACTGGTGTTTAGGTTGTCCAGATGATCTTTAAAAAAACAGCCAACCACCTGCTATTCCAGTTGAACAACAGCCAAAGTTAGATCTGAGTTAATTAACCCTTAAGTGTCTCTACATAAAAATTAAGTATTGACTCTACAATGAATATATTCCAGTGAAATAAATGTAAATTCATCACTCAGCATGAGTAATGCTGCACAATACAATGTGTGTTTTATCCTAAGAGCAAGCAGTACATCAAACTAGAATATGCCAAGTAAGCTTGTAATTTTAACTAGGAAAAACTTCAAATTCTGCAATAATATAATAAAATAGTTCAATATAAAGAAAACACTAAACAATCACAAATGGTTACAACCGCCATATACTATTTAATCAATACATTAATGAAACATTTCTGATACTTCAGCTAATATGTACGTAAGAAATTCCATCTTACATATTTTCTGATTTTTTACTAATGGGCATCTACCCCTTTTAAGCTGAAAATATTTGCACTCTTTGAAAAATTCATCAGCAAAGTTATACTCGTAAAGATCAGCTGGCACTGTCTTAATCTCTCTTAATGTTTCCTGGACATATCTGCTTTTTCTGACTTAAGTCCTCCATGTTGCTCCAAGAACTTGCAAGTGACTAAGTCATTTATTTCACTTACAAAATAAGAAGTGCTTTTATTAGTCAGAATTCAGTCAGTTTTCATCAGTAACCCTTGTTACTCTGCTAAGGAAACAATGAACACTGAACCCCAGCAAAGTTAAGAACTTTTTCTGAATCCTGCAGATTTTTGAATGACTTCAAAGAGCTGCGTTACCATACCCAATGAAATCTCTCCTAAAGGAGCTTCCCAATTTCCAAGTATGAATAACTACTGTGGTAAAAACAATGCATCACGCTCTGCAGCAGTGAGATCTCCCACCATGAGCTCATCTAAGCGGTTTCCATTACCTCTATTCATCATACTTTCACTTAATTGTTTTGCTAGTTGCGTTATTAAGTTTTCACTCTCTGCAAGCTGAACATAGAAGCTTGATAGACTATTCATGTGAGAAATACCCTCTGCTACTTCAGAATTCACCTGAACTTGTTGATGAAGACTGAATAATTTAGGTGCATTTTGGTTACTTCTTTCCTGTTGACCTGCATTATTTAGTCTTTCATTACGAGATTCAGAAAGAGCATTTATAGTTCTTTCCTTTGAATTTGGAGCAGGATGACAGAGTAAGCGAGAAGCAGGGTCTCCCACCAGAGGTTCTTCTCTGTGCTCCAGTATAGCACCGATAGTATTTCTAAAACCTGGTTCTCCACTGTCCTGTAAAGTTACCACTTCTGAGGACCTACTACACAACTTTTGTCTGCAACAGGCAGTTTGCTCTTCATCTCCAAAATGCTGTCCAGTATCTGTCTGGCAATACCTATCATATACTTGGCATTTCACTTCAGTTTTCAATTTAACATTTTCAGGATTTTTAACAGTTACTTCACTAATTTCTTCGTCATCTTCCTTGTGAAATATCTCTCCTTTGTTACCTCCAACAAATTCTCCCGTACAATTTTTCAGTCCCAATTCTTCACAAATTTTTTCATTAGTTTTCTGACTTACTTTAAGCTGTCCATCATACAACTCCACAATAATCTGTCCATCTGCATTTCTAGCTACAACTACAGCCTTTAGCAGTTTACCCAGGAATGTTTCTTCAAACCATCTAGTAACTCTTGCTGGAATTTTTTTCTTCCTAAGACCTGACAGACAGCACTAAATAGCTTGCATGGGTGTGATTATTAGGTCACTGGCAGAATCTGGAATAGGCATCAACTGGTCTCTCTCTACTATACTCCTATTTCCAAAATCCACAAAGTCAGCAGACAGATAGGATGTCAACTCCACAGGAGAAACCAAAGCTCTATAAAAGAGACCATCTTCAAAATACCTGGCTATACATAATCGCGTATTGCTGGTATCATATTTTGCATTATTTGACAGTTTACTTATATCATTAACCTTCTTCATCAACGCCTCCAGAGTTGCAGTGTTTCGATTAAGTTGACAATAGAATTTTGAAGGACTATGTATGTGAGTTATATAAACTTCCTCCTCGCTTCCAGCTTTCAAGTTAAAGGATGAGTAGCAAAAACTGTACAGAGAACCCAAAGAGGCAAAGTTTCTCAGACCAATATATTCAGCCTGAGTGAGACCACGTTCTCCAAGGAATTCTTCTGCACTAATAGATGGAGTCTGTAAGTCAACTATATTGCATAAACAGTTGGTGCTTGTAAGAACAAGAGCATAAACGACACAAGTCAGTGGTCCTCTAGAAGCAGAAACAAAGTCTTCAAAATGTCTATGCGCTTCTTCAGACCAGTTACCCAAGTCACTCTGTAAGGGTACGTTTTTAAAACGACATTGAAATGCTTGACTTTCTAGAGTTACAAAATCTGGAAGAACAGCCTGAAGTCTCTTTCCCGATAACCATAGTCTACAAAAACCACATCAACTTCTTTTGTGGATATATGCTGTACAACCTTTGCTCTGTACCACTTCCCATCTTTGGGACGTTTAACAATACAGGCAACTTGTCCAGTTTTGTAAGGACTGGTATGCTCTTTATAGTAAGCCTGAATTTGTTCCATTAAGTTATTCAGCTCCGGCAGTTTGCTTTGCATCTGACATGAGAAATCCACAGGGGAAACAATGTAAGAACACACCACTTTAAAAATAGTTCCTGGTCTGAACACAAACTCTTTATAAAATAATTTTTCCTCACATACCTTAGGCTTTTTAGAGATCGCACCTTTTCCAAAGCAGGAGAGCGCAACAGATTCTCTCAGCATAGAAGACACACTTAATGATTTTTCCTTGTGAAACATCTCTCCATTTCTGGATACCTTATTTTTACAAATAATAGAGACATTTTGTGCATTTACTTTTCCCTTCTTTAATCTGCGGTTGTTTAGGTCTTTACGGTTTCTTGCCAAATTTAGAACGGATTTTGGTGTCTTTTCGCAGTATTCAGCACATCCAGCTTGAACCATACAAGTAGCAACACTTCTCTGCTGCAAACCATCCCTATATAGCGCATTAACAACACACTTGTTGTTTTGCTTTCCAATGACATGAAGCAGCAGCAGTCTGTCAAACACAATGCGTTTGAAGAAATCAGTTTCCTTTTTAACCCAGACATTATCAACAGGAAATATACAAGCAAGCTCACAACGTACAGCTAAAGCTGGTAAATTGGAAAACTCGGGAAGCAACGTTTTCACATCGTGAAAGGATACTGTATCTGTATTTCCAAAATCCAAAAAATAAACAGTAGCAGTTACATGAAGCACTTCAATGATAACACCCCGATAATAACACATGTCTTCGCTATACCGGGCACAGCAAAGCAACCCAGGTTCTGGGTTTTTAAGGATCATCTCATCAGCTCCACAGTGGTTATATGCATCTGCAAGACTTTTCATCAAGGCTTCAAACTCATTGCAATATTCACATGGTTGAATCCAGAAGTCAGATGGACTTATGACATATACCACAAAAGCATTATGGGAAGAATTGATTTGCATTTCCACTTTTTTGCACTGGCTGGACAAAGACATATGCCATTTAGGTAAGTGCTTTTTTGTATATTTATTTCCAGTACGATCCTTAAATGAATTGCGGCTCTCGTGACATGACTTGTAGTTTACAGCAATACTTGTAATTTTTGTTTCTGAAAGCAAGACACATGACACAGCTGCCTCATTCAGGTTTTCTGGATGCTTAGCATTAATTCCAAGACTTCCAGTTTGCAGCGTAATATAATACAAGTGTTTAATGTCATCAAATAAATCAACATGGACACACACAGAATTTTGTTCTATCAAGGCCTGCGTAAGCTCTTTCAGCTGTACTTTTATTACTGTTTCATCCTGATTACCAAAAGAAGACAGCGCACATGGAACTGAAATCATAGGTAATGCCATAAACTCTACTCTAAGTTTCTGAATGCAGCTAGATGGCACAGCTTCAGTATTGCCAAAATCCATAAACCAGACTTCGACGCAGTCAGAGAGAAGTTGTTTTATCACTCCTCTACGCCATTGTCCATTTTTTCCTTTGGCAGCACAGAGTAGCCCTAAACTATCAAAAGATTTACTATTTTCTGTACTGTTAGCTTCATAATGCAAATGCATCGACCCCACCAAATTTGCAAGCTCTTTCTGCCATTTCTCTATCTGACAGTAAAATTTATCTGGGCTTACTGCAACAGTTATTTTTACATTTTCTTTACTGCCAACAAGTAGACGAGGAAAGAGAGCATCTGGAACTGGCCAAAAATCCATTTTGTCAGAATTTTTGAAAGTAAGTAACTCCTTGATGGGATATTTCTGTTGCAACAACTGTGGCACTTTTTTGCAAAGCGTTTCTAGGGAAAAGGCTCTTAATGTTTCTACAATAAGACAAAAAGAATCCCCATCAATAAGTTTTCCTAACTGCAGTTCAAGAACATCATTAATGATCTTTGGCACTTCCAGAATGAAGAGCTGGTATGGTCTAACAGCTTTCACATGACCTGTAATCTGTAATCCTACCAGAGATGAAAAATAGTTAATGGCTTTTGGACTCCACTTTTTCTCAAGAGGAAGTATGTTTGCAAAAATACCCAAGACAACCTTTGGAGGAAGCTGAAACAACTGATCACAAGCAGAAGCAAGGTGTGTTTCCTCAACTGCTACCACTTGCCCAGTGTCTATAAGAAAAGCCTCACAGGTATTCTCTCTCTTTTCCACAAGTCTTCCTCTATGCCATGTTCCTCTTGTGTCTTCCACCAAACAAGATCCACCAACACAAACATTATCTTTTACTTTGAACACGCGCTGTATTTCTTTTTGTAATATGTAATAGTCAAGCTCACATACGGCCTTGTGTTGACCCTGGAACACTATAACCGAGCATTCAGGATGGCACTCTATGTGAGTTATCTTCAGATTCATATCTACCACGCTGGGTGAGGGAATCAGAGATTCTATCCCGTCTGCAAAGAAAATGAGTTAATATTAGAAAATCAGAAAGCTGTAGCATATTTTAAGTTTTCATAATTGCAAGGATATACATAACACATTAGATGACAGCTAACATTTCTGCACTGCCCATCAAGTAACAATTGTGTCAGGCGCATTCTGTATTGTCTCAACACTCCGATTCTGACAGTTTAAGTATCTTCAAACCCTCCAGATACTTCTCAGACCTTCATCTATAATCTAGTCTTCAAGACCAGCTTCCCATTCCATTCGAATTTGTCAACGGCTCTGTGATTTCACATGAAGAAGGCTGTGTCTGCCCATAATTTAACCAAACAATTATATGAAATAAACTGCTGTTCTAACAATGTAATCAGGAGTACATGACATCTGTCAAACACAAAGACAATGGATAAACACAAAAGGATAGACTGAACAAATCTATGCTTAACTTAAGAATTTTTATGTAAAGTTGTAGTTGAAAGTTTCACTTTTAAGTTATTTGAGGAAGATCTTCCTCAGCCTGCAAAAAATCTTTAAAAGAACTGCCATGGCAGATTTTTAACACAAGCATACATTAAATAACTGGTAATCATACAGTCTAGCCTGTCTTCAGAACAAATATTGATCCTTATCATCCCACCTCCATAAAAAATAAAAATTAATAAATAAATTAGCATCATGTGCAAGAGAGACTTTTCAGAATGAAATTTAAAAAAATGCTCAAACAAGCACTCCTGTTTTTCATTTTACCCTGTAAATAAAATTGAAAGCTAAATTCTGGGGGGGTTGTTGGGGTTTTTTTATTGGTTGACTTTGTTTTTTGGGTTTTTTTTAATCAAAAATCCAAACAAACCCTGCAGGAAAGGGTTCTGTCTGCCTGGAAGTAACGCCTGATCATTAGACAGTGTTTTGGTGGGTCTTTTTTATTTAAAAAAAAAAATGAAAAAAAGCCCTGGTTGCAGAAACACAGAACAAGGTGTAATAACCTACACATCAATATTTGCTTGCCCATAGTCACAGCCCAAATAACAGCATCCCACAGATACTGTCACATTCCTCCAGTTTACAAAAACATCCTTATTCTTTCTTACTTGCCTATCTATGAGTTAGGACTTAATTCAGAACACACTCTTAGAAATCTCAGCCCTCTTATTAACAAGTCTGCATCTACAGGGAAAGGTGACAGGAAAAAACCTCAGAAAAAATACACTTAAACAGAATTCTTGTTCTACTTCTCTAAATCCCTCTCCTGCTCAACGCACACCCCTTAGAAGAGTTCTTCGTACTCAGCCTAATTACAACATTAAGACTTAAAAATAAATTGCAAAACTTAATGCACTTTCTTAAACACCCTGGTAAGTCCATTTTTTCCTCAGTGCAGCTCAAAAACCCACACCAGTCAGGAAAACTACCTACTCCTGAAACAAGAAAGGTCATTTATTTCTGTTTGCAATGCTTCAGCCATCACAATCTACATCACATGCTACCACCACACAAACTTAGGAGCACAATAAAAACGCTTTTAAACGCGGAACTGAACGCAGGCGCCCTCCGAGGAAGCAGCGGCCCTGACGCCGCG
>NW_009735690.1:17889-23639 GCF_000703405.1 Apaloderma vittatum | reverse complement strand
CAGATCCAGCCAACACCCTCTGTGATTCGGGTGATTCAAGTGTTTCCCAGTACAGTGAAGACTGAGGCAAAAAAGGTGCTGAATACTTCAGCCTTCTCCATGTCCTCAGTAACCAGGTCACCTGTATCCTTCTGGAGAGGCCCCACATTCTCTCTCATTTTTCTTTTTTCTCTTATGTATCTGTAAAATCCTTTTTCTGTTATTTCTAATATCGCTGGCCAGATTTGACTCAGTCAGGGCCTTAGCTTTTCCAACCTGGTCTCTGATTACACGAGCAACTTCCTTGTAATCATCCCAGGTTACCAGTCCCTGCTTTCACGCTTTGTGTGTTCCCCTTTGTATTTGATTTTAGCCAGGAGTTCTTTGTTTATCCATATAGGTCTCCTGGTGGTTTTGCCTGATTTCTTCCTTATAGGGATGCAATTCTTTTGAACTTAGAGATGATGATCCTTGAAAATCAACCATCTTTCTTGGGCACCCAATCCCTCCAGGGCTTTATCCCATGGCACACTACCAAGGAGGTTCTTAAAGAGGCGAAAGTCAGCTCTTCTGAAATCAAGGGTATCAAGCTTGCTGAGCTTCCCTCTCTTAGCTACCCTTAGGATCTCAGACTCCACCATCTCATGGCCACGGCAGCCAAGGCTACCCACAAGTTTAACATCACCCACCAGCCCTTCCCTATTGACAAGAATGAGGTCTAACATGGCATCTCTCCTCGTTCGTTCCTCTATCCCGTGGATAAGGAAGTTATCATCAATGCATTCCAAGAATCTCCTGGGTTGCTTGTTTCCTGCTGTGTTGTTTTTCCAACTGATGTCAGGGTGATTAAAATCCCCCATGAGGACCAAGGCTTGTGAACGAGCAGCAACTCCTATCTGCCTATGAAGGACCTTGTCTTCCTGATTGGGTGGTCTGTAGCATACCCCCACTCTAAAGTCTCCTACCCTTCCTTTCACCCTGGTCCACAGGCACTCGGTTCTTCCAGCATCACTTGCCAGGTGGAGCTCCATGCATTCTAACCGTTCATTGACATAGAGGGCAACACCCCCTCCTTGTTTCCCCTGCCTGTCCTTCCTGAACAGTTTATACCCTTCTAGTCCAATACACCAATTGCATGAGTCAGTCCACCATGTCTCTGTGATGCTGATCAGGTCATAGCACTGCATATATATAATGTACAATATTCTGTATGTATATATCATATATGCTCATACACAAACACACATATAAATACATAGGTATATGTCTGCACACACAACATGTGTCTATGCCCAAGTATCATTTAATCTTGCCAGCTTGGGTACTGCTAGCAGCATCACTGCTGGAAGCCACGTGTTCATCACAGGCTGCAAATCCCTCTGGAAGGACTGGACAGATACACAGACATCTCCCCCATTCTGGACAGAATGCTTTTGCAAGTCCTACATTATTATTTCCCAAAAGAACTAGTTCAAAATTATGTGAGATCTACTTCTGTGAGCTGTAGTGCTTTAAGCACAGAATGTCCCACGACTCTATCCAGCCCATCCTCAGATTTGGGGTAATAAAGGACAGATACCCAGAGTTTGTAATGACTCCCTAACATCCAGTAAAGGATTTATTCTTCCTTTGATAAAAAGAAGAACTGGACAACAAGGTTCAATTTGAAAATTTTTTAGAAGATATATCATCTGTCAAAAATTTTACCACAAGCAGCAGCTACACTTAGGTTGCTGCAATCAGAATAACCAAATGGAAGAAGTAAAGACCTAGACCAGGTGAAAGTATCTCAAACAGTCTTTAGCATAGTTCGCAACCCATCAGATAAAAATTCAGTACTGTGATTATTTTTACATTAAAGTTTATCCAGGACAGATTGAACCTAGAGCAAGAAATGAGTTCAGACTAAGCTTAATAGGAAGGTAGTAACCTTGTAATATCATCGTTTTAAAGCCAAGTGCTGGAGAAGGATCAGTGGGCCAGGAGGAAGAGGTGAATGTTTGGTGTCACTCGTGTGCTGTTGCACAGAGCAAAGAAGCTTGAAAGGACCAGAGGTAGACTCCAAAATGTCACTTCTACAGGGAATTTCAATTTATTACTGCAAGGATAATTTTAAAAAGGAAGAAGGAACAAGTCTCTTGTGTTTTCTCATCTTTCTTAAGTAAAAATTGAGAAAAAAAATCTTAAAATCACCTGCAGCAAAATAATAATTGTTATCCCAGAACAAATCAATGTCCATCTCTCAGTAGCAATGAATAGAGGGGAACTTTGCACACAAAAACCTTAAAGAGTATGGAGGTGGCCTAAAGCTGTTTCATAACCCCTATTGAATTTTGACACTAGTACTGTTACTGTACTGTAGAATTTGAGCAAGAAATAATTAAGAAGGCTTTTCTGAAATTCAGTGTGAATATAATTTAAACGCATACTTCTGCTGAACAGGGCTTGAGAGCTCCTGAAAACCTATGGTGGCAATGATGTAACCTGACCTACTACGTTAATAATTTTATGTGCCCTGCTATGCAGTTCATGCGTGGAAGCACTAGCAACAATTACAGGACCATTGGGTGAGATATAAAATGATGCAATGTCACAGCTAAATGGTAGTTTTGTTTGTTTATTATCTTGAAGAGTCTTCATTGAAAAAATAGGCTTTCCACTTTCCTTCTGCATATAGCAGTTGTGACGCTCCTTGTACACTCGGATCCATGCTTTGACCTGGATCTTTAGCTGTGTGGTGGCTGCCTGACATGTTTAACACATCAGTACTTGAAATGGACATTGGTTTTACCCTCTTGTTCTAACACTTCACTGCAATGACACCAATTTAGCTCATAGTTTTACTGTGTGGCTTCCCACCAAATGTTTAATCTTACATCTGGAATGTAAGATTACAAATACGTATCTGGGTGCACAGTTCATTGCTTAACTTCTCATCTGGTTAGCACTCTCCTATAATTCTACCTAAACATTTCAAGAAAAGGAATAGTACAAAAATTGTGTCACCTTTTACACTTTGATTGCCTTCAGGAGCATTTAACCAACATTTGTATTTTATTTTAGCTAACAGGCAAACTCCACTACTTTTTTAATGCCTCTTTACATGGTCGCAAAATGTTATTGTGGTTGAAAGATGTACAAGCTTCCTGACTCCAGATGTCTGCAAAAGCTGACCCTACGTGAAAAGGGACAAAAGTATATTTGTTGAGTTTCCTGGATGAAACATATGAAACTCTCCAATTATAACATCACAAATATGCAAATTCAAACATAAGTACTGTGACCAGGAGGCCTATCTGTGTGGCACAGTCATTTCGCAAATAAAAAACCATGAATCTATATTGTTGGATGCTAAATATTTTAAGCACCTTGAATAAGTACAAATTCCTACACACCAGAATACCATTATTAGAAAAATAAGTATCACTAAATATGTCCAAATATCCAGTATTATTTTTAAATCACTTTAGTTTCTCCTCCCCTTTTGGCAAGAACTCGGTAGTGCAATGTTAGCAGATAAGGATTTGGCATATCCAGTGATAAAACACAGACCTTTTCTAATTCTGTTCAGCTGTATATTACATGGTGAAGAGTAAATCAATTTTGCATCTCCAGACCAGAGATCAGATGAGTGGAAATAAGACAAACATAGATTTTTTAGATCAAGGATTTCTTTTTCTTTAAATATATACTCTATGAAAAATACAAATGCTGTTCTCAGAATGGTGATTCATACTTTGCAGATGTCCTTATCTGCATCAGAAAATATGACTGTCCTTCAAACTGTTGCACTAGCTATTTATTGGTTTATAAGTTGCTATTAGGACTGTGGTTTATAACTTGGGTCCTGGGACTGCAACTGTTGTGAAGAGATGAGGTAGCCCATGAGCAAACACTCTGATTAACTTGCATTAAAAACCAGGATGGAGCCTGAACTTCTCCAGGCACATCAATGTGTCTCTGTGAACTCTGTTCCTTTAGTGTGTGTGTGTGTGTGTGTGTGTGTGTTTAAGTTTAACACTTTTAATATCTTTGGTAATGTTCCCTCTTGCGAACAAGCTTAGGTAGAAAAGAAAATTGTCTTTTTGTAGATATTGTGATTGTTTTCATGGGTCATAGGAGAAAGCAAGGGAAAAAATCTGGCCAATACATGAATAATAATAATGAGAAAATTTGCTAAGTAATAACAAATTAATAGTCAGAGGGGTTCATACTACAACTGCTGGTCACATGCAGCTTCCATGAGGATCCAAGAGAAATGCATGCATGGAGGTGTTGCGGCATTGTGTGCAGAGCCACCGCTCTCCAGCACTGGTAGTCTTTCCAGACTGATAAGGCAAATGTTTATTCTCCCAAAAGCTACATTTTCTTTAGCTTTCTCTGTCATAAGTTCAAGACACATATTGCTCAATCTCACTTCTAGAAAATACTAATTTCAAAGTGGTTTTTTTAGTTTCTTTTTTTTCATTTAAAAAAAAAAAAGGGAACAGGAGACAATATTTTGGCTGTGGACCAATGAGAGCGAGTGAGCTAAATTAATTTAAGAAACAAATTGTGTTGGGGGGGGGCTGATAGATAAGCAGTCATGGCAAATCTATCTAGAGGAAGGACAAACGAGCACAACTTGACTTTCATGTAACCCTTAATCTGTTTATAGGAGGAAGAATCGGAAAATGAAGTACCTCTCAACGGCAGTTTAAGTCAACAACTAAAATTAATTGCCTTCACTTTCAAACTGCAGTACTTGTGCAGGCTGCACATGAACAGCCAATTTCACACTCGTAGACTCCAGGAAAACATTGACAAAACAGCCTCCTCTTGGAAACAGAGAAAAAGTCAGCCTTGCCTTTCCTAGCTTTACATAAGCCTACTGT
The DNA here is from genome assembly GCF_000703405.1 of Apaloderma vittatum. Taxonomy (NCBI): domain Eukaryota; kingdom Metazoa; phylum Chordata; class Aves; order Trogoniformes; family Trogonidae; genus Apaloderma; species Apaloderma vittatum. Next base: position 18,786 of record NW_009735690.1, on the reverse strand, counting down.
TTGTCAAAGGGTGCAGAGAGTGGTTTTGAGCTGCAGAGACAGAAGACCATCGTTAAGATCTATTCACTTTTACCTCTGCAGCTTGGGGATATAAAGTGTAAATATTTGCTCGTATTAGTTGATAAAGTCAGGTTAGCTTGTAAAATGCCTCACACCTTACACCTGAGAAGGCTGGCAATGCCAAAGGAGTGGCTGAGCACATACCTTGGAGCCACAACCTGCAGTACCACGTTCAGCTCTGGGGCTCTCAGCAGGAGTGACATGGACATGCTTCAGCAGGTTGCAAGGAGGCCACTAAGATGATCAGGGAGCTGGGGCACCTTCCCTATGATGACAGGCTGAGAGTTGGGTCTTTCTGCCTGGAGAAGTCTTCAGAGAGGCCTTATAGCAGCCTTCCAGCACCTGAAGGCAGCCTACAGGAAAGAGAGAGATGGACTCTTTATCAAGGAGCGGAGTGATAGGGGTAACAGTTTCAAACTGGAACAGGGTAGATTTAGATTAGGCATTAAGAAGAAATAATTTACCATGAGTGTGATGAGACACTGGAACAGAAAAGAAGAGAAGCTGTGGATGCCCCCTCCCTGGCAGTCTTCCAGGCCAGGCTGGATGGGGCTTTGAGCAACCTGGGCTAGTGGGAGGTGTGCCTGCCCATGGCAGGGGGGTTGGAACTCAGTGATCTTTAAGGTTCCTTCCAACACAAACCATTTAGTGATTCTATGATTCCATGATTCTGTGATTCTACAATTCCATGATTCTATGATTCTATGAACTTGGACCCTGCCTACTGTAAAATCATGTGGGTCCCATTTCATTTTTCCACCCTCTGGTGAGGTGCTGGGCACCTAAACCTAATGCTGTAGTGTCCCAGCCAGTACTGGTCTGACCCTTCCTGGCTGC
>NW_009735690.1:0-17857 GCF_000703405.1 Apaloderma vittatum | reverse complement strand
GTCAGCCTCAGGTCTTTTCCTGGGGCAAGCACTGAGTTGTGGCTGGAGCTATCCTGCTGGCAGTGCTGCCTTGCCTGAGCATGCCTGCCTCAGGCTGGGCCACAGCCCCTCGCCGCCTGCCAGCCCTCAGCACTGAGCTGCAGGGCAAAGCACGGGTTTGCATAAATAGTCTGTGAACTTGAAAGGGGCAGTTAGTGCCACTGCCTTCAGCGGATCTGATTTAGTAAAAGCAGATTTGCACTGTAGAGTCATCATTATTATTATTATTATTATTATTTTTATTTTGGACTGAAGGTTTGGACAGTCATCAACTTTCTGGATTTTTCTCCCTTTGCATAGCTTGATGGCCTACTCCCTCTCTGTCTCAATGTTCAGACTGCTGCCACTGTGCGTATTTCTTACTCACAAATATATTTCTCTCTTCCAAATGTTTTAAGCAACAAACAGACAAGCTGAAAGCCCAGCTCTCAGAAGATTGGACCCTTGGTGCTGCCGCTTACTTGCTGTCCAGCCTTGGCCAGATCATTTAAATCTCTGTGATTCACTTACCACACATGAAGACCGAGGCTTGGTCATGCCAGTATAGCTCTTGAACCCATCATATGTTTACCTCTGCAGGCTGAAGAAACACAAGATGAGGGTAGAATAAGATCTTTTCCATTTGGCTATTAGATGAGATCTTTTAGAAACACCTACAATCTGCAAGGGGAAAAAAACCTTGCCTGTCAGCCTTAGCCTACCTTAGATCTCCTAAGTAACTCTTAAAATAAATGGTAGTAAATATGGGGTATGTATATGCTTATTTATATGCTGTGTTTATGAGAAGTTTTGAATTCCATCCCGTTGTTTGTAAATATTCTATATAACTCATCTGTTTTTATGTATTAATTTGTATGTGTTCATTTATTTTTGGTAACAACCTGTTTTATGGAAATATTTTAATAAAAATCTGTGAACATGAGGAAAAGTAGAGCACAATACAGATGCACATACAAACACTCGCTGCATGACTCTGAGGGAAAAAAAAAAGTGTACATGGAATTCACACATCATCTAAATAGAGAAATGTACAAAATGGAAATGCAGAACGAACCGAGCGTGTAAATAAAGGCTAAACAGGACCATCGGCAGTCCCTCTTTCCTGCTGGTCTATCCTTCACACCACAGAAAGGAAGGGTGAGGATCCAGCAGGACATCCCAATCCTCCTGGGTAAACGCCTGCGGGATGCAGCAGCTGTGCCAGATCCAGTACCCAGAGGTTTCAGAGGGCAGTGCTGGGCACAGGGAAGCCTCCTCAGGAGCTTTGACAGGAGGGTGTGGAGGAGATACCCTGGCAGTGTGCTACCCTCATGCGACAGCCTCGCCGCTGTGCCCGTGCTGCTCCAGCGTGCCTTGATTTATCAGTTTGGCTGGGTTTAATACGGCTGTCACAATATTTCCAGACTCACTGGGCGTCATGTGTCTTTATTAAAGTTTGCTGAGCATTTTGAGATCCTTTGACGAACTGTGCTAAATGCCAGGTGTTATTTTCACTTTTCCCCAGTCGTAGCTAATACAGTTGTCTGCTGTTTTGCTGATTGCTACAGTTACTGCAGATATAAAGACGTGCTAAGTAATAAGGCTATCAATCAACTGATGCACGGAAAACTCAAGGGGGGCTTCAAGAAGTACCAAAGACTGTTTTCCTTTTGCTGTAACACATTCTGATGTGTGGGGAGAGGGACTATGTAGGAGCTGGCTTCCCATTACGCCACAGGCAAGTAGCATGTGAATCTCGCAGGGTGGTCATGGGAGGGCTTTACCCCACCATGTGGTGTCCTGCCCTCAGCCTTGGACCTCAGATTTGCATCAGATCAGCTCCAACCCAGGCATTCAGCGGGACTCGTGCCTCCTTTCTGTCTCTGCCCATCCCTCACGCTCATGCAGGACCCACATATAGATCTTGGAAAGCCTTGAAAGAGGAGGGAAGGCCATCTGACCCAAAAGCAGCATTTGCCCTTTTTTTGTTCCTATTCAGCAGCATGATGTGGAAATCCCACTCCAGATTTCCTCGAATGAAGCCCTGTTGCCAAACTGTAAAGCTGGGTGCGATTTCTGAAATGCTGACTCCTGTGGTTTCGACATCTCCCTTTCCTGGCTCTGGCACAACAGAGGAGGCTCCACCTGGAGCTGAAACAGTTACAGGGGAAGACACGAATGACCTTGAAGTTTATAGTAAGGAGTGTTTTGGAACACAATGGCAAATTTTGTAATGAAATGCCAGAGCTGTTTACACTTCAGAGAAAATTTTTGACCAAGTTCCACATCCAAGGTGAATAATAATGTTTCAGGCACAGGAGTCATGGAATAAGTAAAAAGTTGGCTCAGAAATTAATGATGAAGAATGGGAAAACAAAGAAAAGAAGTGATATGAGATGAATTATAACAGAAGAAACTGTAAACTAGACCAGAAAAATAATGCATGAAGATACAGAAGATTGCATTTACATCAAGGCTAATAGATAAATATGAGTCCTTCAGCATGCTTGTTTGACATTATCCTGTGTGTGCTATGCAGCAATTGAGAAAAAAAAAAGAAAAAGAAATGGAACACTTAAGACTGAGGCTTTGGTCAGTATAAGTATATAGCTCTTTTTAAAAAAATCTATTTGAACATTTGCCCAGAACTTAGAATGAACTCATCTGCAACATTTATGAGCTTCATGTAGTTAGGTAATATTTTTGTTTTGTTTTTCAGTTCCTGGGTGATAATAGAGGTGATAAATGAAGTGGTCTGCATCACTTTTGAAGAGGATTGCTCTAGCTGCTGGCATTAAATGGAAGATAGTTGAACGACAAGGAGGATTGCTCAGCCCCTGCAGCAGGGCTTGAGTGATGCAGCATCACATCCCTTTTTCCTCAGATGCCATCTGATACCGAGGTCAACTGAGTGTTTCTGCCTCCACTGAAACCACCATCTGTGGACACCTACACACCTTTCCTCATCCAGCCATTGATGTCCTTCTCGCTACATTTCAGATCCCCTTGGAAAGCTGAGTTAAAGCTCCTCTGTGCTGAAGTGCTGTGCTAACACAGTACCAGTGGTCATGAAAGTACTTTATGTGAACAGAGAGAAGTGGGGTGTGCCCACAGACTCCTGTGAGGGGCATGTAAATCCCCTTGATACACCAGAATGTGGTCTCCCTCTTGAAATGCATTCAGGTGATGATACTGATAACACTGTAACCTTACCCAAAAGATTAGCTTTTTTTTTCATCTGCTTCTGCATTTCCCTGTGGTGGTGGTTTCTAATGAGTGCAAGTTTTCCCCTGAAAAGAGCTGCACAGCCCTGAGTTACAGTTTATGGCTGCTGGCTGCTAATGCAAGGTCACAGGCTGGATCAGGAAAGTGATGACTGGGTACAAAAAAAGGTAGAGCCTTCAGTGCAATTGTCTTGGTTCAGTAATGTGAAGCTGGTGAAGGATCTGGAGCACAAGTCTTATGAGGAGTGGCTGAAGGAACTGGGGTTGTTTAGCCTGGAGAAAAAGGCTGAAGGGAGACATTGCTCTCTACAGCTACCTGGAAGGAAGTTGTAGAGATGTGGGGTGGGTCTCTTCTCTCATGTAACAAGAGACAGGACAAGACGAAACGGTCTCAAGTTGCAACAAGGAGGCTTTAGACTGGACATTAGGAAAGATTTCTTCACTGAAAGGGTTGTTAAACACTGGAACAGGCTGCTAAGGGAAGTAGTGGAGTCACCATCTCTGCAAGTATTTAAAAGACATAGATGTGGTGTTTAGTGGTGGACTTTGCAGTGTCACATGGTTGGACTCTTAAAAGTCTTTTCCAGCCTAAATGATTCTATGATTCTACAAACTCCACTCTTTTTAGAAATTCTTAGTTAAAATAGAAAGCTAGAGCTTGGGGGAGGTGATCATCCAAATAATCTGGGAGTTGTGAAAAATTATTTTTGAAAAGTTAGCATTAAAAGGTAGAATAGGCAGATGGTTGAAAACAAAGAGCCCCATTTAGACATTAACTAAAACACCAAAAATTTGGGGAAAAGAATGTAACTGAGAATTTAAAAGACGCTATTTACCATCACATGTGTATTTCTTGTCTATTTGGTCCTAGACTTGCTAGGTCTTTATAAACGAGCTTCAGGCTCTGCAGACCAAGACATATGTTCTATGGTAGCTCTCTGTCTTTAAGTATACTGGTCCAATTCAATGTGGTATTGAAAACTCAGACAACATCAATCACCAAGATATGAAATAGTTAAAGAATAAAAATAAATTATACTTTCCACACCACACACAGATCAAACAAACTGAGACACTTCTGCATGTTACTGAGTTACGGTAACTTCAGGAACAATGTGATTTTATTTTTTTCATTCAAAAAACCCTGCAAAAGTATTTCTTTTCAATGAAGAAATAGCCTTTTGGAAGATATTTGTCAGAAGGGCAGAATCTGAGATGCAGAGAATTGTACATTTCAAATCTGCCCACTTTTCTTCTTCTTTTTTTTTTTTCATTACAGAAGACTGCCTTAAAACACGCAGTTACATTTCACCCAGCTTTCACTTGTAAAGGAAAATAATGTGGCCTGCGGCATGTATCACTTACAGCAGGTTAATCAGGAGTTACTCTACTGACACTAGTACTTATATTGGTGTAAATCCTATATAAGTGGGGCCAGAGTGATTTCAGAGTAACAAAGAATGTGACAACAGCAGCTTTCAAACGGTGCCTGCCGGTGGCCCCTACCACATGGGTTTTTGGGAATCAAAGCCCAGTGTGTTTGAACCTGTGTCGACTCAGGCAGTAAAATAAAGCAGCCTTTCTAGTCTCTTTCTCAGCATGATAATGCTACTACAGTATTACCCTAAGGTCTTCTGAGTAGCTGCATTTAATAATGCTTTACAGTAAGGTTCCATTTATAAACACTTCATTATTAATAAAGCATGGCAATTTGTAGCATGCATAAAAATTATTTATATTCATGTGCTAACCAAGCCCATAGATTTAATAATATTGACATCTTATAACACGCGTTGTAACAGCTTGTCACAGCATCATCTGTTAAGCATTTCTTACTAATGCATTTCATACCATGCCTTATAATAATTTGTTAAAGGATGCAGCTGCATCTATTAAGCCTTTCATAAATATGAATAGCACATTTTCTAAAATGGCACCATATATTAAATTATTGCTGGATATTCTAACTGGAAACAGAATTTCTCTTTCTCGCTTTCCCTCTTTCCTTATTTCCTTGCCTCTTTTCTGTTTCCCTGTCCCGCCCCCGCCCTTACCCCTAGTCTGTCTGTCTGTCTCTCTGTCTCTTTCTTAACTCAGCTGAAATCCCAACTTTCTGCTTGTGTGTGGTTGGGAGCTATTTCAGCTCAGTAGGTTTTCCTGGACTGGTGTACCGTGTAATTTGGGCACCTCAGTTTGAAAGCTGCTTAGGAGCAGCGTAAAAAAATTAAAACCAGTCCATGGAGGTACCATATCTCACTGAGAACAATAAGAGAACCAGCTGGGAAAGGTGGAGAGGAACAACCTTGAGTTGCTCTCAGGTGTGGGCTCATAGCCTGTCCCTGAGCCTGGAAGAAAACAAGGAAAATTGGTGTCTGTGGTTCTTATTTGCTTCTCCAGCACCACCAGTGTTTGGCCATGGAATAATTTCTTTTCATTCAGAAAATGAGGATGGAATTAAAAATGAATATAATAATAAATCATCTTGTCGTCAGGGAGGTCCAATTCCAAAAGATTTGTTTGGGAACTTTTCTCAGCAATAAAGGGCCTTGTGCCTCCCTGGGCTACATATGGCAGCAAAGAACACAGTGTGTGTGCCAGAGCAGGACCTTGTGTGCCTGCTTGGGTAGCTAGGTCTGTGAAAATACCTACCTGTTCTCATTGCTAAAGAAGTTGTGAGAACAGGTTAGGAATCAGACAAATCCTCACATCTGCGATGAGGCCCACACGTGTTCCTGGGATCTGCCAGCCATCTTGCTCCTAGTTCTGACACTGCTGTCCTTCAGTGACTTCATCCTGACCTACCCAAAAAATTATGTTCCCTGATGGCACTCAGATAGAAACTTCCACTCAAGTGACAGCTCCTTACCCCAGCTCTGACTTCAGTCCGTTGCCTTCTGTTCCTGATGAAACATTGTCGAATGCTGCTGTGCAGCACTTGCCTGTACTGTTATGGACACGTATACAAAATGCCAGGTTATGCTTTGCAACAGTTCACTTTTGCACTTTATTCCTGTTCAGGAAATACCTCTTTGCTTTCTTCTCCTTCCCTTCTTCTGTGATATAATCTAAAAATACGGCACCCCACAACGTTATTAGAGATTAAATTCTTAATTAAGAATTTCCTTGCTTCTGTGAGTTTGCCTCAGATCCTTAACATTTTTGATGTCATTTTTATGCGAATTTCCATGCTATTTTAATTCATTAGTCATGGGCTATCATTTTTCGATGTAATTACTGTAATTTCATCAAGTGACATAATTACAGTAAATACTTTGAGTAATTACTATTCATATGGAAAAAGATATCTGGAGGTGTAATAATGTCATATAATAAAATATTTATGATGTGTAGAGACAAATTATGATGACATATTTACATCACGTAATGGCACGACAGCGTTCCATATTTACCTTGGGTGAGGATAATGACATAAAAATAAGTTTCAGTGACATCATCTGTTGGTAATTATTACAAAAAGTTGTGCAGCATCCAGGTACAGAAAATTCAATAACTCTCAGCTTTTAAAAATAAATACTCTTCTCCCAGCCCCAGAAATGCCACAAAAAGCCAGTGAGCTGGTCTATTGCCAGCTGAGGTCAAAGGAAGAATTGACGCTGACGCTGACATCAGAGGGCACTGTCATCACTGGGCTGGGAGAGTTTTCTGTGGGGGAGCATCTGCTTGCCACTTTTACAGCTGCAGGTAGAAGGGAGACATTCCAGGCAAAGATGAAATCTAGCATGAAATGTAGTTTAGAAAACATTCAGACAGTGTGAGGAGCGGGTATAGATATTTGTGTGCCTGTATGCAACAGTGTATAGGTAGCCATGTGAAGACACCCTATGAAGCTTGCAGAGCCAAGCCTTCTGCACTTCAGAGATGCCAAGCTTTCTCAATAAATGTTTGGTGCACAGTTTAATCCCCAGCTGAGCATGGTCTTGCAGGAACAGGTCAAAATCAAAAAATGTCCACTTTTAAGAAAAAGGTCAGGATCTCATAGACTTTTGGAGTCTTATAGACACATCATTCTGTGGCTTTAGCTCAATGTCTCGATGTCGTTATTATGACATACAGAAAATACCTAATGCTACTGAAATATAAGTATATGCATGTTATACATATGCATATGTGTCATATATATGTCATTTGTGTTTGTCTACATTAGCAAAACCAGACCCTTATTATTTCTGGAGAATGAACCACTGTTTGATTTACAAACTTGCAGAGGTTTTGAAAGGTGTTAATAAACTTCAGAGCACTGTAGACAATGTTAAATTGCTTGCCAAAGCCCCAGGCTAAGTTGGTCTTGTAAAGCTTAAGCCATATCCTTAGAACTTGTAAAGACACCCAACGACCGAAAAAAAAACAAAACTGAAAAGAAAACGAAAAAGAAAAAAATTAGAAATCAGATGCTCAGGAGAAAATATTCTTGCCAGTAACATGACAGAGTCAACTTAATTCAAAGTGATTCAAACAAGAAAGATGATTTCTGGTTTTTTTAGGATATTACTGGCCAGTTCTGCACCCTGAATCTGATTGACGTATGATACTACTAGGCTGAATGAAGACATTTTGCACATGTTTTTGCTTTAAAGAGCAATTGCTAGGGGTAACACTGGTTAGTTACAATGTGGAGACATGCCAAACTCTTTTGAAGGCAAGTGGATTGCTGACTATCTTGTGCTTCAAGGTTTGTAGGACTGGGTGGATAATTAAGCATTCCTGACATCGCCGTGTGGTCACAAATTCAGAAGGCTGGAGAAATTAATGTGGAAACTCAGGTTCCTACCAGGTGTACTGTCTAGTTCTGTAAATGTAGATTTCCACTACAAGAAGTTGAACGAACTCCACAGTAGACTTTATGGGAATATCTTTGACTATTATTGAAATTTCACCACAAAAATCAATATTTTGATACAATTTTTTTGACAGGGCTTTTTTGACCTTTTTTTTTTGTTGTTCTAATGCCCATCTCTTCTCATTGCAGCCTTGCCCATCTCTTCTCATTGCAGCCTTTAAATCTACTCACAGTCTTGCCACAGATTTTTTATTTTATAATAATCTATAACTTTCAGAATATAGTTTCCATATTTGCATTTATGGAAAGATTTTTTTCTGAATGAAGGCTGTCCCACAAGGTGTTGGTGCATTATAGAGAACAATAGCGAATTAGCTCATTAATTCTTAAAAGAAGTCTAAGCCTGCAGAGGCAAGCCTGGGTGGGACAGTTGTTAGATTTCTGTCAGCCTGTAAGCTGTTTTTGTTTGTTTGTTTCCTTGGTTTTCAGTCACCATGGTTGATCCTCCTGTTAGAGTGGCTGTTCACACTTTGGAGTAGCTTCCTCAGCCTGTATATTTTGCATTAGATAGTTCAGCTTCCCAAATTCTGTTTAAAAAAACCCCAAAACCACAAATGAAACCCAAGACAATTCTACTTGAATTTCCATCCTATCAGCAGGTATCACTAGTTTCTTCCCAATCAGGAACGAAGAGGATGAGTTTCTGAGCCCGCAATTTTTCCACGACATTAGTGCAAGGAGGCAGTAGGAAAAAAAAAGCCACACAAACTAAAGCAGCAGGCTTGAACTTCACCTGGCAAAACCACTATACCCGAGACCAGTTAACCTAAGTTTCCAGTGCTCAGAATGGAAAATTTCTAGTCCACATGCTGGCCTTTTCCAGCCACTGATTATACCTTATATTGGACAACTCAAGCTCTATTTGAGTTATGAATCCATGTTTTCAGCAGTGGATCTTCACCTTTATGCTGTTTAGTTCCATGTTACTCATATCTGACCGCTCTGTGCAGTCATGGAGTGTTGGTGCTTCCTCTATTTCTTTGTCACACGGGGTGAACGGAGAGATTCCCGCTGCCCCGCACCCCCCACACCCCCCCTGCATGTCTAAGATCAGGCCATGGCCCAGCATCTCCAAGGGATGATTCGCATCAGCGTACACCATGTGTCAAAGCATCATGCCTTAAAACGGTGAGCACAGTGACAGGGCTCGTGATGTGACAAGGCAGATCAGGCAATGCTGTGGATGTCTTGCCAGGGGTGGGCAACAAACGTGGGTGGGTGAAGAAAAAACAGCGCATGGAGAAATGGAGATACCCTTCTGCCGCCACGACTAATGATGACTTGTGCCCACAGCGGGGGCATTACCAAGCAGCTTGGAAATATATCCCCATCTTAGCAGTAGAGATGGGACATTAACCCTTGTTTATAATCTTTTCCAAGTTGTCGTTTGTTAACTAGCAACTAGAACTTAAATAAGTCTAAACATCTATAAGTGAAATAAGTCAGCGCTCTGCTTCAATACACTTAGAAGTGGCATTGCGGGTTTTTTTGTATTGTCTTGCATGAACGCATTTGCTTCCCAACTGTACTAACAAAATATGTTGTTTGACAGATATCATCTCAGCAGACAGGTTGCCTAATCTGTTTTATTGACAAATTGACTTATTATTTGATCAACTTGAATATAGTCTTCAAGATATATTTCTATTATAAAAAAGTAGATGGAACAGAGAATAATGTGTTTAGTCCATCATCATCTTTCAGCTGTCATTTAAACACTGGTGTGTCTGTAAGAAAAGAAAAGAAAAGTTATACAGTTGTTTTGATCATGCTGTCAGAATTGTCTTTATTGTCTGTAGGGGAATCGCCTATGTAATTTCTTCTTCCTTGATACAATAATATATTGACCTCCCTCATTCAGTCAGAAGAAAGCAGGTTACGATGGCTCTACCCACCACCTACATGAAGTTTCATATTCTATCAGAAGAGAAACAAAGCATCTCCGGGAGCCAGAATCACTTATACTTCACTTCCCCTGTGTTCTCTTTCAATGGGACCTGGAAACAAAGTAAAGTTAAAAGGTTTTCCTCGCCAAAGCTTAAAAAAAAAACAAAAAAGAAATTTCTAGGCTGTTACATTACAGTCTTTTCATTAAAGGTGTGTGTGGAGGGGGTGTTGTTTAAGTCAGTAAGTTGCACTTGAAAAGTTTCAATGATATAAAGAATATTAAAAAACTTAAAATCTAGATTAATTCGGTTAACAAGGTAAACGTAATAGCTTTTAGATTGCTCTTCGATGATTGTTTGGGGAAGCTGGCTTGTATCCTCACCTTTTCTGCCTGATTTTGATCCTGCTCACCTCTGCCCTGTGGGGTATCAATGCATCCCGAGTAAGTGCACAGGTGCTGTCACAGACATCAGGTGAATTAAAAGATCAGATAAGATTTAAATCTAGACCTACAGAAAAACCTGCTACCTTTAGTTCTTTGCTTTTAAAACTTAACTTCAGAAAGAAATTAATACTTATGTTCAAGACACTCATTTAAAAAAATCCTCCTTTCAGTCCATTTGTGAGTGTCCACTGCCATTTATCCATTTGTAATTGTGCTCACAGTAGGTGGGTCAGCTCTACTGGGGGTGGTGAAAAAAGGCCCTGATTTGTATGTTTTGAATCCCTCTGGTTTCAAGATAATTACCAATGATGAAAATCTTATCCCTCTTAAATAAAACGGAATAAACTTTTCACTGAGAAAATAAATGCTCAAAGTGAATTAAAAAAATGTGGGTAGTCAATACAAGGTAAAATTACCTTCTCCTTCTTGTTGTCTAATTCACTGGGTAAATACGTCTCAATGAAAGTCGTACATGCTTTTGAGCCATAAAGTCAGGATTTTGATATAAAGAAGCCTCAAATAAAAACAGTTATATTTGCAGTGTGGGAGCTCTAGGAGTGAGAACAAAATTTGGCCTTGAGCTGTACCACCCCTAGCCTTGGTGTAGCAAAGCACAGATCTGACTAATGGAAACATGGCCACAGGGGAAAAAAAAAAAAAAGAAAAAAACAAACCACCCACAATTTGCCCATCTTTGGGATTTTTTTGTCTTATTTTTTTAAACCACAGACATTTAATGCCATGCTTGCCTGAGAGCTTTTTTCCTGTAGCTAATAATACTTTGCACTGCTGTAGTGCCTTTAATCCAAAGATCTCAAAGTGCTTTGCAGGCATTAATGAATTAAGCCTCATAACACCCCTTTGAAGTAGGTATTATTATAGCAGTCTTAGAGATGGGCTGAGTAATTTTCCTGAAGTTGTACAGCAAGTCTCTGACAGAGTCAGGAATAGCCTGCTGAAGTCCTGCGTCTCAGTCACTTCTCTAACCACCACGCCATTCTCCTAGACTAAGTCTCTTAAATCATTTTAATTTTAAATAATTACTTTGATTTACTTACTGTATTTAAGTCATATCTCTGTTAAATACAAGGGGAGGCATTGATTTATCCTTGGTGGGTTAGGCATTCACTGCCTGTGAAAGTTGTGCTGATAATGTGAAGTTAAACCGACACAAATCCCTGTGTGGGGATGCTCTTGCGGGGGGATAGGAGGGGCTTTTCGGGGCTTAATTTGAGCCCCTGTCTTCACACACACACTCAGTACTGAAAAGCTACATCAGTGTGGCTGACACCCACACCAGCACAGCTGCCTGAAAGTGCCAATGGCATTTTCTAAGGGCAATAATTTGCACTGTAAACAGTCCTTCATATGGCAAGAACTGTACCTATGCGAGCAGTTTACGTTACTTGTGAGAGACCAGCACGCCTTTCTGTTTCCTGACATTGTTAAGCAAGACTAAACATATAGTCAGGACTTAAAGCCAGTCTCGCCTACCTCAAAAAGCCATTCAAATCGCAGCTCATGGTGCTGCACAGGGTTGGCAGAGTTTTAACTAAGCCTTAAATTCATGGTTTTAATTATATTTTCAGTTAAGTATGTACTATTCTAGTGCCATTAAGACCCAACTCTACAGAAAGGCTCCCTGCTTGAAGTATTTTAGATTTTGGAGAGGTGTCTAATTGGGTGTGACTGTAACCTCTTCCTAATTGACTTGGCCTCCTCAGGGGCGGGGGGTAGGAGCAAAGCCAGATTTTTGGACAAAGTAACTTCCTGCGCTGCCTCGGGCAGCAGTTTTAGAAATATCCAAAAAGGTGAATTTGTGTAAGCTTGCAAGTAACCAAATTCATAACCAACAAATTCATACTCTCATGCCAAGCCATTTGCTTTGATTAGGTAAGTGGGTCAGGAATGACCATTTCTTGGTACGGCTGTCACACATCCTTCAGCTGTATGGTGCCGGTGCGGTGGCAAGAGCAGGGGTGGCTGGACGCGCAGTGCTCTGAGCCCAGTCTGGTCCAAGATGAAGGAGGACTCCTGCTGAGAGCTGGGTCCTCCCCCCTCTTCTGGCCACTGCTATGCTCCCACAAGGCTGCTCCATCAGCAGGGGAAAAAACCAAAAAACCACCCAAAACCAAAATAAAAACCTACCCCAAACCAATAAGCACTGGCTAATCCCACAGAGTGGCAGCTACAGATCGCCAGCTCCCCATGAGAGGGTTTTTATTTGCCGGCGCAGGCGGGTGGGTGCAAGCATTTGCACCGGGCACATGGTGTGTGGGGAGCTCTGACCTGGCCAAACCACACCGTGGGACCAAGAATTTAATAATGTCTGCAGCCTTCGCAGGACTAGAGGCTGGGGACCAACTGTTGCCGGTGGTACAAGGGAACCTGTGGGATTTCTGTTGCATCAGCTTTCAAAGCAAATTTACTTCTGGGAGAAAAACCTCACAGTGTTTGCTAACCGCCAGCCTTGCGAACCCAGCCTGGAATGGGGAAGGGAGGCTGCCGCCCCCTCTGCCTTGCATGGCTGGGTTAGTGGGAAGGTTTTGCAGCTGGGGCATAGCTGATGCTCGCTGAGCTGCTGACCCTGCCAGTCTTTCCAAATTAGGCCAATTATGCTGTGGTGTGATTTTTCTTTTTGCTGCCCTCGTGGTTAACTTGCAAGCAACCGCTGATTTCAGCACATGGCCATCAGTGCTACTGTAACACCAAAACGCATGAGCGTAAGCATCCCAGGGACTGAAATTAGCTATTCCAACAACTATTTTGAGCCCACCAGCTCAGGCAACAGATTACTCTGATAAATGTGTTCACAAGACTCTCTGTACCTTTCCAGTCTGCACCTTCCACTGGTTGACCTGGCAGACACTGTCTGTTCCTCTCCCACGTTGCTTTTCTACAGTAGTGATGAATATTTATTAACTGAAAGCTTACTGACAAGCTCCCGTGCACTCTTTCTCTCGCTGATGCCGAAGTCACAGCGCTGTGCTTCCTCGTGAGGCACATACGCTTTCCATAACCTTTCATGGCTTCTGTGGGGGGTCTCTTCACTTTCCTACACACATATAGCTCTGTATGTTACTTTCTTGGTAGGAATGCGCTAATTGTCACACGTCTTTCTTTTTAAAATAGATTAATGTCATAATTATCTTCATTTTCTTCCTTCCTGCTACAGGCAATTGCTAGAATGCTTTAGCTTTTTTTTTTTAAAAAAAAAAAAGGGAAAAAAAATCCCCACAGCTTGTCTAGGGAAAGGATTTTTGCCACTCCCAAGTCCACTTAAGTACTCTAGAAATCTTTTTTTAACTTCAGCTCCACACTTAGGGTTTAACTGGTCTTCATTTCTGTTTTTGCAAAGCTCAGCCTTGTCCACTCATATTGCAATTTAGGTATGTCTTTAGCTTAGCTTTTCTCGTGTTCTCCTAGACATTTTTTCCCCTCAGGTTTAGAGAACATTGTTGCTCCCGCTAGGTATGAGTTCAGCCACAAAAAAAAAAAATAAAAAAAAATTAAATCTTATATCCCTCTAGGGGATCTTATATCCTGTGGTGGGAAGGGCAGTGAGAAGACCTGCATGTTCAGTGGTGCTTCAGGCCCAGGTGGGCAGTAGCATTCCTTGGTTTCAGGTCACAGTTGTTAAAAGGGCCAAGAAGCAAAATGTTTGCCTTGGCTCAAGTTGCGGGTAAGGTGTCAGGCACACCGAGTACCACCCACATGACGATCTGATAGCCACACTGCCCGGCACAGCCGTGTTGGTTCCTCTGCCCTGTCAGATGGACGTAACGGATAAAGGGATTTTGAAGGGTGAAAGGACACTGATATTCATTGGCCTGAGCCTCATGTTATACAGTTCTGCTCAGGTCCATTTCTACTTCCACCGAGCAGGTGTCACACAGGTGCTAGAGGCTGTAAGAGGAAGCTGCCGAAATAAAGCTCTGGTTTGCTGATGGGATGGTTTGGGTGCCAACCTGCTCCCAGAGGACAACCTGGCAAGCGAGAGAAGTGCAGGCAGGTTCGTAGGACCTCCATCAGCTACCTCCTGCTTCCCCAAATATTGCCTTTTCCCTTTAGGAAATCTGGAACCATAGAATGGCATCTGTCAAGCCGTAGGCACTTGAGAGTAAGCACCCATCAGAATAACTTACTGTCAAAAACAGGTACAAATTCATTTCATCCCACTTTGTGCCATATGCTGCTGTCAAAACTTCATGAACTGTTTAGGCAGCATGTTGGGACATTTTGACTAACTATGAGCAGAGCTATTTTCTTCATAGCTTTGTGTCATCGGCGTTTATAATTGGGTATTTCCCTGAATTTGCTTTGGTCTCTGAATAGGTAAGTCTGTAGCAAGTGAACGTGACCTGGGAAGGTGGGCACAGGCCAAACATCGGGGGGTCCAGACACCCCCATTTATGAGGCGCCCTGACTTGGAAGTGGAAATTACAGTGCACTACATTGTCCAGGAACCAACTTCTTCTTCTAACGCTGATGTTTTAAAGATGGGGCATTTCTTTCCCCCCATGATTTGATGAAAACATTGAATTTTGGAACGGACTGATAAGCTGAATCTAAATGTCATTTTCTGCTCCTTGAACCCAGCCGTTTTGTTCTCCTGACAAGAAAATTAACTAGCACACCCTTTGCTATAATAAGTGGGAAACAGACCACATGATAGGTAAAGAACACATTTGCTGTTTTATTGGTGCCTTGCAGGGCAATAATACTGAAAAAGGGGAATGCAAAAGAAACAAAAAACGAAAAAAAAACCCCAGGATGGTGGCAACCCACATTGTATTTTTTTTAAAGAGTACATCAACTCCTGTTTTTTTTATTTATTGTGGCATGAATGATAACATAAAACCAAAACATGAAAATATACAACTTATATTACACTATGTGTTATGAACAAAATATAAATCTATAACTCTATGTTATATTTACATAATTATTTCTTTTATTAAATTTCAAGTGAGATGGTAGGTTGCACATACTTTGTTTTAAGCTCCAGGCATTTGATTGTCTCTATTTCTTTTCTATTTTCATTTCACTTGTAAAATCCAAAACGTTAGAAGGAGTAAGAGCTTTAGAGCCAATGGAGCTATATAAATACTGTTTCAGCAAACCAGTGACAAAAACACTGGGGAGTAGAGAAATCAGTCAGTAGAAAAAACGAACTTGACATATTCTTCAATCTGGGAAACTGACAAGTTAAGATAAAGTTGAAAAAATGTAAATATAAACCAAGCTAAACAGCCAGCCCATGCCCTGTGAATTGAGGATACACTTGAATCCACATCTAGTGAATTACACACAGTTCTCTGCAAAATTGAAGGTATGATTCTACCGAGAAGTGGGCAGACAAAAATACTTCCTATCTGATACGTCATGCCCTTAAACGTACAAAATACCATATAGTTGCCATTCATTCTAGCAGATGAATTCTTGCTAAGTAAGGTCTACGTTTCCACGGAGTATAATTATTTTTTGATGTTACAAACGTGATGTCAGAGGCTTCTTCGGGGACAATAACAGCTCATCTCTTTGGATTAAAAAGAAAAAGCTCTGAAAATGTGCTGTAAAAAGGTTAAAGACAATTTACTTTCTAAAAAATGATTTAATTAAAGAGAGAGTCTACCACAGTAACCAAATCTTTGAAATAATGTCTTCGAAGAAAGAATTTCTTCCATATGCATTCGTAATAAGAGGATTTGGTTACAAAACTAATTAAATGCTATAATAATAGCTAGTGTTCTTTTCTGGGGGCCTGATTAATATAGCGGAACGGTTAAATAAAGATGTTAAATGCACTTAAAAATCCTATTTTACTAATATAAGGCATGAATAAATTGAAAAAGGATATACTCTGTGTTATTTAATTGAGCTTAGAAGCAAGTGCCTCAGTTTTTTTTCTTCTTTCTTTTCCCCTTTTCCACATTGCTGGTGGTTTTTTTTTTGTAAGCTTGCGAGGTGCATGGCATAAGCAGCTCCCCCGATTTTGGAGGGCATGGCCTGTAAGTCCCCACCTCGGGCAGCTCCCCAGGACCATCCTTGCTCGCCAGGTTCCCAGGGAAGAGGGGAATGAAGCCCGCCTCGGCATTAGGGCCTCAATGCGCTTTTAGGTTAATATGATCTTAATCTCTTCTAACCTGGTTTTTCTACACGCTCTGGGTCACAGAATCCAGGAAAAAAAAAGAAATAAGACAAGATTTTATTTTTTTTGAAATGGATGTTTTGTTTTGTTTTGTTTTTTTCTAAGAAATTAAAGAGGGACAAACAGGGCCTCATTTTCAAATCTCGTCTTCTGCTGCCAAAGGATGTATGTACGGGCGCTCATACTTGGACCCAACAAAACATCAGCACAGGTGTTAAGTATTTTGCTGCTTTGGGACCCCAGAGACTTTTTCTTCTATTTATTATTATTAATTATTTTGCCTTTTTTTGGCCTTTTTTCTTTTTAACATTGCTGCACCAGTTTCAACATCCAAACCCAAGGTGTGGATAGTCTGCTAAAGCTACCCATTCGAAAAGCCTGACCGAACCCCAGGCTCTAGCGCAGTCTCCTGGACAGAAATGCGTACGGTACCAAAACCAGCGTTCATCCGAGCACTACCCCGGGCCAAGGCATGGAGCAGAGGAGAGCGCTCCCAGAGAAGGGCTCTGTCGCACCCTCCATTGCCGAGAGCAGAGCTCGGTCCTGCCGCCCCAATGTGGAGCTTCTCTGGTGCGGGACCGATCCTGCCCATGGAGACGGGACTACTACCTCCCGGAGCGTCTCCCACCGTACAGCCCGGAGCTGGGGGCTGAAATTCGGTCCCACTGAAGTCAAGGGGGCTTGTTTCCTACTGACCTCCCCGAGGCCGGCTTTCCGAGCCCGCGCGCCTCAAGACTTGCTCCAATCACGCCTGCTGCAGTGGCACCTACCTGGAGCTAAAACAAAGTATTCCGGTAGCTCGAAGTGACACACAATTAAACCAGAGAGTCTCTATAACGTGGTGGAAATCAAGCATCCAGCAAATGTGAGGTGAACCCACAAGAGTCAGAAGTAATTTGTTCACAAAGACAGGGAACAAATTTAAAAGTTGTTTCTTTTTTTTAAAAAAAAGGAGCAAATATCTGTTTTCACATTGTACATAATAATGATATAAAAACAATTGTCTACTTTTTTTTTTCCTTCTTATCCAAACAGAGTGCTTCAAAAAATTGGCTCTAGATGACTGGTGTAATTAAATAACTAAAATGAGTGATGAGAGAGCAGAAGTTAATTAAGATTGAAAACAACACTCCCATTAATTCACTCCATCATAATAAACATCAGAAGTTGACATGGCTGGGGCCAAAATTAAAATAAAAGAAAGAGGAATGGTGTGAGCAGAAGAAGAAGCGATTTGTTTTCATATGTATATATATATATTTATATATATATAA
>NW_009735689.1:43512-69357 GCF_000703405.1 Apaloderma vittatum | reverse complement strand
AAAATCCGGCTGAGCCAACCCAATACACAGAATATGTAATATACTTTGTTGGTTGGAGTGCTGGGTAGTTTTCTGCTTGGAACAAGTCTTCATTTTGGGTAGCTCCCCTGTCTGTTGTGTGGGTGCCCCTGCAGTATTAGCATCAGGACAGGTACTGCAGAGTATACTCTCGTGCCGAATCAGAACAGAATCAGTTGACTGCTAGGTGGAAAACAACCAATACCACATCTATTAAGCATCTGTATAACTCTCTGAACTTTCAAATGGAAGTTATTAAACTTATTGAAGTTATTAGTGTAAGTACTGTGTACTTGGACAAAAGAAAGAAACCAGATGCAATTTCCCACTCTAAGAAAATCAAGTTATAATTTGAACTTTTCAGTTTCCTATCATACTTAAAGTCTCCTTGACTTGGCAGGAGATAGGGCAATCATACAGATAGCAGAAGTTTTATTTTGGGAAAATTGCTTTCGGCTTCTCTTGTGAACACACACAGTTAGCTCCTAAAGACACCTAAGGCCATTACTTGATTCTTAGCTATATAAAATTATGCAGCTCGTAATGTGCTTAAGATACCTTATTTTATCTATCAGATGGTAAATTTAATTTTATGATTAACATAATGCATTTGCATAAAAACTTGACCTTCTGTCTCAAAATGTATGATGTCAAAAAGCTGATGGCAGTAATATCTCTCAGGGATATTGTCTACTTAAACATCTGTATTACCTTGTCTTTACATACTTCAGAGTAACATATTAACGCATATGTCTTTCACATTTTTGACATTTTAGGCTGCTCTACACAATCGGGTGCCCATCAGTGATGCAGCATTTCTATAACATAATAATTGTCTGTATCCATCAGGCTTTCAGAGGTCCCTAAGATGACCAACCTTTCACACAGGCCAGATTTTTCACACGCACCGTGGTCACGCCTTTACGTCTGAGCATCACCCTTGCTCTGGCCTCACTGCAAGACAACTCTCCTGCCAAATTGCTCTCATTTACCAAGCTTTTATGTTCACCAGTGTCTGAACCAGCTCATGCTGGCCTGTTTAAATCAGAGACATGGGAGGGGGAACAAGGCTTCAGCCTTGATACAAAGTGCCAGTCTCGAGTGCACAGTTATTCTTCTGGACTTAGCCATCAGTATGGGTGAAGTGAAATACGAGATGATGACTTCAGAGGTCTTTTACATTGCCTCGTCACAACACCCAAAGCAAGCAATTAAACAAGAATCTTGTTTGCTTGTGGATGCCAGTGCCTGCCTACTGACTACCCTCAAAAGTCAATGCCCTCCTCAAATCTCTGGGATATTTGTAGATACTTAGAGCATGCTGAGCATTTCATTAACCTTCTCCATGGGCATCAGCATGTTAATCCAGATCACTGAGTGTCTGATGCTGTTCAGCTGGTAATCTCAGTTCAGATTGCCCACAGCAACGTCAACATCCATCAGTGGGCTGGTGTTACAAATATGCATGATATACCTCTCTCTTACGCTGCTCTTGACTGTTTTTTTCCGACACTGGGCCCAGAATATAAAGCACTCTGTTTTCTCCTTTTGTCCTTTATTTTTAACTGTAAATTAGAGCTACTGTCTTGGTCCCTGATTCCTTCTATGTCCTCTACAGCCTTTAGTGCCTAGAAAGACATCTCTGGGGGGCATCACAGGCCACCTGCCTTAGGTAAGAAACCTAATCTGTAGCCGCCTTGAGTTCCTAGAACATGCTGTTCAGACACACCAAACATCCCCTATGTTCATCTGCCTGCAGTAGAGGCTGTCCTCTGAAAAGCAAGCATTTCAAATTGGGTGTCAGTATCTTAAAGGTTTTCTGCCACGTATCTGAAAGCCCTACAATACTATTCGTGAAACAACTTTGATCATATAGAGTGACATGTCTCTGTCCTAAGCACAAATACACGCCTTACACAGGAGCTTGCAGGAAAGAGGGAAATTATCTCACAACACATACTGGTGCTGAAACAAGGCAGCCCAGTGAAACAGGGAACATTTCGAAATTATAAGTAGTTATATTAAAGCAATAATATATTTAAATGTTTCTCTTTTGTTTGTTAAATAATACCCTTTGAGCATGCCAGGAATAACAAGTTATCTTGCTTTCAAAATAGAAAACAAAATAAATCTGTTTTAAAGTAGCAACCAAAAAATACAAGAGAATCACTTTTTTTGGACTGCCTGCCTCTGTTGTGTGTTTCTGTAGAATTATAGCAGGGATTAGATTACTTATTAGATGAATAGCTATGTATTCAGTGATTTTGTAAACGCACCCATTTGTCTTTTGAGTAATTAGTATGTTTGTAAATAAGCAGCAAGATTAATAAAATATAAATTGGAGAGAAAAGCAAGATAGATCACAAAGATGAAGCAACAAAACCCATATATGTAGTCCCTTTTAAGAACGGGTTTCTGCCTAAAGATTCACTCTTTAATTAAATATATAAATTTTATTTATAGTTCCTTTTATTGTTTTTCCCAGAACATGCTGACACAGCAGTGGTTTTGCTAACAAAATCTATGGTATTGCTATAATAAATATTATTGCAAAACCCCCCTCTGGACCATTTCCCTAAGCGTTCACATTTTTAAAGTGCATTTGGGTTTGGCCACCATGAATTCATGCATTGTATATTTGATTGTAAAATCATCATTGTTAAAATATATGGCCTTAATGGGTCTTGAACTGGCACAGAAAAACCAAAGGCAGAGCTAACAAAGGGCAGAAATATATTTATTTTGGCATAGAGCAGAGCTGCAGCCAGCTGCTCACCAAACTTGTATTGCCCAATGACTGAAATTATGCCTCTTATTTTCTTGGATATTTTTTGTAATTAACTCCATTGCTTACTAGGGCTGTTGCAGATTTGTCTCTGGCAAGTCTGCCCTTGTTACCTCTTTTCCACCATCAGCTATGAAGACACTTAAATGAAGCAAGGTTTGGGAGTGAGGCAGGTACAGGAAGAGAGCACGTTAGCAAAAAAAAACAAACAACAAAAAACCCAAGTTAACTGAAAGGCCAAGTACAGAGAGAGAAATGCTCCCTTGAAGCTAGACAGTAGAGCAGGCTGAGATTCATAAGCAGCTTTATATTCTACATGACTACTTGGTTTCACAAATGTGCATAAGCTGATAGACTGAGTAACATCTCCAGACCTCATGTAACTATCTTCTTTGTTGGGGGGCTTCCCTGTAAGGTCCCAAACAATTACAGTTACAGGATAGAAGGATGACAATAGTGGCAGAATGTGATACATCGGTAGGAGAAAGGACAGGTTTATCTTGTATATGGGTGGATCTGTCCCTTCTTGCAGAACAAATAAAGTACGAGAGATAAAGACAAGTGGCGAAGACTGAAAGCAAAAGACTAATGTTTCACAGAGTGATGCTGGGAAAAGAAGGGAATTTTGATGAAGAAAGGTGCAGACTGTGTGATTTTGAGAGAGTTTATCACAGCGGAATTGAGGTAAGAGGCATTAAGCATAGCGTAATAATGTCTCAGATCAGGACTCCATGGAGCACACTGCTAAAATTACCCCCTTTCCTTCCCAAAAATACGACTGATCAAAGGACAGTTTTGGAATAGAGACTAAAATGAATTGGAAAACAGAAAAATTTTATGGGGCCACATGTAAATTTTTTGCACAGAGATGAGAGACAGTCTCATTCTGTCTTGATAGGATGAATAAATGTTGATCAAATGTTGATGAAGATTGGCAGATCAAGAGATTTTATGACCAGATTGAATACAGTCAGAATACTGACACATTTGTCAAACAACACAGCTTAAATTCAGGCTTCCCTCTTCTAGGTGACAGCAAAAAAAGAAAATCGCTTTGGACAAAGTTTTGCAGCCAAACAGGATGCTTCTCAACGCATTAATTTCTCTTTGTCCTCAAGAAAGTAGTTTTTTAACTGCCAGTTCAACTCCCTTTAACCCAATCATCTGGAGGTGGTAGAAAAATACCTTAATTTACTGCAGCTGAATTTGTATTAAAACTGGTATCATATCTCTGTACTTAGGGAAAACAGCTGTGACTTTTCTTTAACAGCAGAGAGAGAGAAAGGGGAAAAAAACCCAGAAAGTTAACTTGCTCTTTCTTATCAATGTGTATTTCAGGTGACGTGAAATTTGTACAAGTAGAATTTAAGGAAGTCAAAGAAAAGATGATGGATGGTTTAGATATGGTTGATTTTGATGTGAGAAGGGTAGATTAGATGGTTTCATGATCTTCCAGGTCTGCTTTTTATAGTTCCACAAAACTGTGGTGAAGTATAGCTACTCATGCTTTGAACTCCTGACAAAGTGGCAATACAGTTGATAGGAGGGCTTGTTTTGATTTTTTTTTTATTATCTGCTTGTAATTCTCAATACTAAACATATAAAATTAGCTGCAATAGTTTCAGCGATGTTGTACAATACTGTATGACATTTTTAATACCTCTGAAAATATAATAGGGAAGAAAACAGTGTTTCTTGAATCTGAAAAT
The DNA here is from genome assembly GCF_000703405.1 of Apaloderma vittatum. Lineage (NCBI taxonomy): Eukaryota > Metazoa > Chordata > Aves > Trogoniformes > Trogonidae > Apaloderma > Apaloderma vittatum. The sequence continues at coordinate 64,845 of NW_009735689.1, read as the reverse complement.
ACTGGGAAGATGTGAAGAAAGCAGTAGGTGGTGGTACAGTAATTAGAGACAGATCTGTCTACAGATTTTTTTTTCCTCCTCTACTGATGTAATTTCTGAATTTAAAGTATTTCATTGACTGTATCTTGGAAGAAAACTTAAGCGCACTCTGTCCAGACAGGACAGAACCTGGACAGATTATTAAAACAGACACCCAAGCGTAGTTGGATAATATCATGGTTGAAGTGACAGATAAACAGATGAAAATTAGTGTCTTCTGCTGGCTGTGGGGCATCTGAGCACTCAGAAAAGAAGAAATTATAAGAACAGCATTGCTTTGGGAGAAGCGGAGATGGCTTAATGCATTTCTGCAGAGAGAAAATTGAGCTGTTAGCAGCCTTTACCTTGTCTTGACTCCTTATAACCTTCCATGTGTTTTAGTCAAAGTTCATGGAAATTGATACAGTTTTGGAATTTTTTGATGGACTGAAATTTTTTGATGGGGGGGGAAAAACCCAATTGATTTTATCAGAAAGTGCTATCACCTCTTGGGGGAATTTTATTTTTCTATGTAGTGGGGTTTTTATTATGTGGGTTTTTTTGTTTAGAAACAATAGGAAAACTTTAATCGTATTCAGTTGAGAGTGCTAACCTCCCACACTTTCTTTGTAAATCCAAGCTACCACAGGCTGGTTCTATGAAACATTGTGCTTGTTCCTTTTTGCCTTATTTAGGTTTAAGAAGCATTTGTCAAGCAGGCAGCTCAACTCCACCTCTTGCTGATGGCAATTATTGTCTGCAGGTTTTGCTTTTCTGCTATGCACAGTGACGGGTACTGAACCTTCACCTCAGTGGTAACTTGACTGAAAGGAGTGGAAAAAAAAAAGACCTCTACAACTAAATAAAGTATTTGAGAAGAAATACACCCAAGTCTGGATACTTGAGAAAGGGAAGAAATAGAAAAACATTCCAAATTTATGAGGGGCCATTAGGGGTATTGTGGAAGTTTGCATGAACAGTTATATAATTTAGTGGCTCTCATGTGATATTCTGTATTATATTTACAATAGGGAGACTGAATTGCACCCAACTGTACCGAACAGAACTATTTTTTATCACGGGTTGCTGGTGACATTATTACTCCAGCAGCTTGTGCATGTCATCAGAACCCAGAAGTAAAAAATAAAGCATTCTTTCGGTGTATTTTACTATTTTACAATAATTGGATAGCATGACACCTAATGAAAATTTACATTAAGCCGACACCTAGTGTAAATTTCACACTTTTTCAGTTTCTGTTGGCTGGCTCAGTATACCTATTCTGATGTTCTGGAAAATACAATTTTTGGTGAATTATTATGAAATTAAAACACCTAGGGAGTTTTGAAGTATTTTTCAGCAGTAAAATAATTAGTAACGCTACTGGGAATAAGTTCTTTTTGTTAAAGTCAGCAGGAGTTTGTTATCGTTAACAGGTTTGGAGCAGTGGTTCAGAGAGATGGTAAAAAACCTGATTTCTTAAATTCTGAGTCTACAAACAGGGATGTACTTGCCTAAATTTATACCAGTAACTAGTCTTGCTGGAAGCCCTCCTAAACCTGAGCACGTGTGCAAGCATTTGCAGAAGCAGCCCCCTGTTGGGTTACATCTGACTCATCTGAAATCAGCAGAAGCGGGTTATTGAACTTTCTCTGAAATTTTAGAACTCCCTGTTAATAGTGAATAAAATGTAAGGTCAGTTCTCATTTTAGCTGAAACTAGCTTGGCCTTCCTTAATGAGAACAGTGTTTTGTTTTCAAAATAATAATTTCAGTGGAAAGTGTTAGGGAGTTTTAATGGGATGTGCTTTCTAATAAACAGCAGTAATACTGTGGTTTTATAGACCCTTTCACTGTAGGCTCTGAAAGTGCCTCATGAATGTTTTAGTCTCACATCACCCTGCGTGGAACGGTATTATTGCTCTTGTTTTGCAGACAGCAGGCTAAAATAGAAAGGCTGTGTGAGTTGTAAAAATGAAAATGTTGAATAGAGTCCACAGTGTTAATAGCTCTTCTCAGGCTTATTCTCACACATAAATCTCTTTTCCCATACTTACTAGACATGGTCCTTTGGATGTACTTTCATGACTGACAGCTAGTACCTGTGGTGAAGGTAACTATACCTTTCATTTGACAAACTGTTCCCAGTGAGAAAATGATTGCTCATAGCCTCTTTCATTGTTTTAAACAGGACTTAATAAATGTGCTCAAAGCCAACCCTGTGCTTAAGGGCAAAATTATTAATGAAGTATCCATTTTATGTAATGGTAATAAAACAAAATTCAGATCTCTTTGTCTAAGAGAGAAGCCTTTGCTACTCTTTTAAACTGACATATTTTATGCCAAAAAGCTGATAAATTCTGTATCTGAAATATTTTTTGTGCCTGTTTTCAAACTGAAACTCACAAGCCAAAGGCTGAACTGAGAATGTTGAATGGTGCATGTATTTTCCTTCTTCACAAGAAGGAGATTTTTTTAATGAAAATTATCTATTTGTATACAAATTTGATTTTCATTTCTAATAGGCCCTGCTACAGACTGACCAAGCTTCAGCAAAACACCGTATAATTATTCAAAGAACTGATACCGACACTAGTTACTTCACACATTCTCTCATGAAAAAATACACAAAACCACATCAGATAACTTGAAAATAAATGTATTTCTGGAGTTGTTTCTTTTTTTCCAGTGAAGGCTTCAATTTAACCAGGATTTATAATAATTGTCAGTATGTTTGACCAGTGTTAATTTTAACAGATGGTTACTGTACTAAAAGAGAGTATTTCAACAAAACAATACCACTTAAAATATTTTTAAAAAATCAATTTTTTCAGTTTCTACTGTTGGAGATTGTGGTGGCATATTTGATTAATGAGCTGTTTTATTGGTGATGCAAATAACGTGTAATGTCATAAGACCCATATGTTGTAGATTAGAGAGGTATTAAACTTGGCACAAAGTGGAAAATGTAAAATATCCCTCTGGTAAAATACATCATTCCAGAGGAAAAGACATGTTGGCATTGCTTGTATTTATGCTTTTGATAAATTACATGTCATATTTACTTAGCTTTAGTATCCAGTCAAAATCTATGCTTTTTCATATTTGTGCTTCTCTTTAATTGTCCGGTTCTTCCTGCAAGACGTGTTTGCGATGGTCAGCAGCTGTGTGTGAAATCAGACTGCACGTTACCTGCCAGTCATAAACAAAGTTGTGAAAGAAGACAACAGCATCTATTTTTTCATAAACTATCTTGGTATTTATTGCCATTTATCTAGAATGATGCAAACTACAACAGAATGAGGCAGGCATGTGAATGCAGGAAAGGATCCTGAGCAAAGCCCCAAATCACACAATAAAAATTCACCTGAATCCATATTGCATGGGAAATCTGAACCACAGGTCAGGGTCTATTTTAAAGATTTACTGAGGTCCTGGGAACTTTGGGTAAAGTTCAGTTCAGAAATGATGGCCTGACTTAGGAATCTAGCTGGTAACTGTATAAAAACCCCAACTAAACCCAGAAATGGATGAAACTCGATGGTTAAGGTTGAATTTTACCTTGATGTATCGAATTCTGTTGACACTGAACAGTAGACTGGGAATCAGAAGGTGCACTGGAGTTCTGTGTGCATCACAATGCAATGAAACTGCCAAGTTCCATGTTATTCTCTCTCTACCTGACTTGGAGAAAATCTGGCTCTCAGAAGTATTTTTATATTTGTTTCAGGGCCAAAAATGGCTACTTCTGGTGATAAAATTCCAAATGAGACCTCCCCCTCAGAGGAACACAATTATGTCCTCTTCAAATTTCCTCTTTTCCTGACAGTAGAGTATGCCCGATTCTTCTTCCTTTGTTTTCCCCCTAAGTTTCCTACCTGTTGTTTCCCACCTGCCTGATCCACGTCCTCGTCCTGGAAGATGCCCATCTCCAGGCACTTCTTGGCTGTCTGCGCTGTGTGCACCGGTGTGCTGTGAAGCAGCTGCACCAAGTGCATGTGTTGTCGAAAGCTGCAACTGCAAAGAAATAACTCTCTAAACTAAATGATAGCTTAGAAGGCCAACATTGGTTTTTTTAGCAAAGTTGGCCAAGTTTGAATGCTAGCTGAAACTAGCATACCGCATTAAAACCAACATATTTATTTTGTAACTTCATTAGTATAAGCACTCCTAACTTGCCACTAATTCTACAATTATAGGTTAGTGATAACTGTTACATCCACTATCGGTTTGATATATTAAAATTACTTTCTCCTATCATGTAAATTAGCAGGTGTGCTCCTTGTGAGTGTGTGAGGAGAGAGTTTTCGGCACTCTGAACTGAATCTGTGGTTGTGATCTCCCACTGCCACATTTAATTTTCGCTCTCTTTCAGCCTTTCATAAACAACTTTTGATATTTTGGTACCCTCTAATCTCCATAATGAGGGTTTTGACTAGAAAAGCCTTGCTTAGGTCCACTTCCACAGACACCCAAGGATGATCAGCTCATTAAAACTTTCTAAATAACGGTCTACTTGCTATCTCCAGGTGCACACTATCTTATCTTTTCTGCTAACTGTCTGGAAAATTTCTTTGGTGCCTTTTCCCATCCTTGAAGCAGTATTCTTTGAAAGACTGATTCATCACTCTTGAGGCAGTACCACCCTTGTTCTGCCACCCTTACAGCAACACAAGCGGAGGTCATGATTGGCCTTCTCAGCCATCGAGGGCAGCTGGCTGAGGCTGGGGTTCACGTCGCAGGTGGCCAATTTGCAGCCTCCGAACTCCAACGCCTGCAGGAACTCATGGAACCAGCTGCACCCGTGGGGTCCTCGCTCCACAGCCCGCAGCATCTCTTCCAGGCAGAACTGTTCTATGATTCTACGATCTCCTCTGTCCCCTCCACCTCGCCCCGATGCAGGTGGGCTGCCCGCACCTTCTCCCTCTCCTCCATGCTCAGTGAGGGATGCTGGTCTAGCACCTCCAGTCAGCTGCAGCCAGAAGCAGAAGAGCATGTAGAGGAAGTGCTCCCCATGGCACTCCACCATGGACGTGCTGCCAGCACCTGGCTCCCTGGGTGGGCTCCACCTCACCTCCCCCTCACCCTCACCCTCACCCTCACCCTCACCCTCACCCTCACCCTCACCTCACCTTCACCCTCACCCTCACCCTCACCCTCACCTCACCTCACCTCACCTCACCTCACCTCACCTCACCTCACCTCACCTCACCTCACCTCACCTCACCTCACCTCACCTCACCTCGCCTCTTCATAATCGTGACCAGCCCAGATAAGATGTCTTCTGCCACTACATTGGGACCTTCAACCAGCAAGGTAAAATATGTGACTTCACTTCTAGAATTTTGGATCAGATGAATGTGAAAACAACCAGCCATCTTTCCTTATTTAAAGCAAACTGTAAACAGATGTGATTTCCTACAGAAAAAGTCACTTCTGAAGGAAGAGGAAAGAGACTTAAAAATCTTCAGTGTACCTCATCAGCACTTTTTACTTCTCAAATACTGTGATCATGGAAAAAAAAGCACTAGAAAAGCTGACAGTTTTAATCTAATAACTACAGTGGTCTTTCTTTGAAGGCAAGAATGCTGTACCAAAATTTAGCCTGTGGATTCAGCTTAAACTGAGCCTTTTGATAAAGGCTGGAGTCACAGGTCATACCAAGAGACAAAAATCATCTCTGCTTTGCTATCTTGGTCAGCAGCATCCTAAAGTGAAAAACCCTTTAGGGTCTGCATTCAAGACCACTGCTCTTGTCTCTCTCAGGTTGCCTCTATGCCTGTGTAGCGTCACTTTCTCCTGGGATCCACTGGCAAAAATTGTCCTATGCTCTAGGTCTTTGAGGCAAAGAAATTGTTGGGTGGTATAAATTTGGGCTGAATACAGTTCCGTGAAATTTCCTTCTTCCAGGACTGCCTGTTTTCAAACAGGATTTCTACCACTCTTTACAGCACACGCTTATCTGGAAATGATCACCTGGGCACCTGTCCTGCAAACACTTACGTGTGTGCTGAACTGTACTGTAGTAGATGGCTTCAAGGAAATCCACGGTTGTGTTTGAAAGACGGAGAATGTCTGTAAGTTGACAGGGTTTGGAAGCTTGTCACCACACGAGGATATTAAAATACCAAAGAGGTGGTGGGGAATGCAGAGAGAAAGGACTTCCTTAGCCAGAGATCCTGTTTTCATGCAAATGTGACTGACAAAATAAAATATAAAAAGAGAAGAAATATACTGAAAATGTATTTTATGTTAAGTTGACCTTTCTCCCTAGGATGCTTCTCATCATTTTCCAGAAGGATCCAGCCATGCATTAAGCATAGGATTAGCCTTCTCTTCTTGGTAGCATTGTGACAGTTTAAAAATAACTCTCATAACTAATGTAGCCTCCATACATTACAGAGTGATCATGTCCAAAGAATAGGCACTGACACATTTGAAACAATTATGGAAATTTGTCTAGGGTCCTATTTAAATGCACATTTTTCAGACTTGCAATCAAAAGAAAACACCCTCAACCAACCCTTAGTGATTGCTGAGGAAGCTATACCTACATGCCTACAGTAAAACCAGCACAATATGCTATAAAAACCTCATTACACATCCAAGCTGTCTTTGGGTCGGTATTAAACATGCTTCCGTATACATTCTGTAAATTACACACTTATAAATTACTCATTTGTAATAGCTGCAGGCTGACAGCCACAGTGAAGACTGTACTTTTTTAAAAAAAACTTGGCATTTTTTCTATATTTTTGCTTATTTGAGCACTTGATGATCCTGAACTGTCTGTTAATGGAAGGCAAAAAAAAAAAAAGATGTAAGGAAATACTCCTGATATGCTCTCTTTTCTGTTGATTAATTCTACAATAATCAGCTCTGCCTCAAACTGGAAATCTGTAGTGACGGACGTGATCTTTTTCCAGCGTACTTCTGCTGGAGTTGAACAGTTATTGATAGGTCAATAATGTAACACTCAGAAAATCTGTTGCAATAGCTCAGAAGGGCAAGAGACAATATACTGCTTGCTTTTTCTTCTTGAGGAATCATAACATGCATGTAGCTCTTTGGAACCATTAGGATCAGGGTTTTCTAACAACATACCATGTAGGTTAACAGGCATAGCAAGCTTACCCGTAACTACAAGAGGGCTTCCTATATTCTTTGGCATCCTTCACCCAGATCCTCTGGTCCATCTGTAAAAGAATCCATCATAGACAATAAGGAAGTCTTCTTTTCTGAAGTTTTGAGGGGATTTCAGCTCCTTAGGCCTTCCATTGGGAAGGACGGTCCCTCTGAAATATCTGCAGAACTTTCCTAAATGGAAGGGGGCATAAAAGGAGGAAGAAGGGAGTTCTCTCCGTCACCATGTACTAAGTAGAAAAAATAAAGTGAGAAAGTGTTCAGAGGGGATGCTAGTCAAACAGCAAGTGAAGGAAGATGGAATGAATGATGGAGGTCTGAGGAGCTTATATGTGAGGTAGAACTCTAAATTTTTCAAGGGCCAGGTCCACTGAAGGAGGCAGACAAATTATTCCACCTATGTTCTGTGGGTTTTGATTTTTGATTCTTTTTTATTTGTTCTGATTCTTATTAAGCATGCTGCAACTCTGTTCTTACCACCAGGGAATTTGTAATTCATACGTACTCTAAATTTATCAGGCAGTATTTCTTAGAATAACCTTTTTTCTCACAAATACTTGGAGAAAGCAAATTCAAATTCATATTTGAACCTCTTGACTTGAAAATCAGCTTTAAAAAGTTGTATGTATTCACTAGAAAAATAGAAATGTACAGTGTTACTATGTCTCTCATCAGAAGTCTTGCACTGCCTTTTCAGTAAGTAGAAAGCAAAGATTCACCAAACCAACAGAAGCTTCAAATTAGAAATATTGTTTCAAACGGATCAAAAGTTAAGCAGCAGTTAGAGTTAGAAATAGCAAGTTTTTCATTTGACCCTAGCGTCCCCCAATAATGAACTGTAACTTCTGGAAACATGCCTCAATATTTACTAGGCTATTTGTGTAAAACCTGAGATGACTTATTTAAGGCTATATTTATTGGAGTTATTCCCCACTTGTGATCGTGTATCTTTAAGTAATGTTTTCTGGACTTCATGATTATCGAATAGACAGAGGGTTCTTGAATGAGCCAACTGGTGTTCAGATTCAGGACTGCCCCAGACAGACCTTTACAGTTTGATGTTTGCACTGTAAAATCCAGATGCTTTGCTTTTATTATACAATTTATATTGGATATTTGCTGCAATGGACTCTCACACCTCCCCACTCCCACTTTTATGTTCATACTGAGAATGACTCTATTTTTGCTTTAAATGTGTCCAGCTACACAGCCTGTAGTTATTGTCTCAGTTCTTTCTTTATTGCTGCATTCAATCATTCCTTCTCACAAACATTCTCTCTTTTGCAATCCAACTTTGAATTACATCTCTCTTCTCCAGTTGTTGACACTTGTTTTCTTGCACAATTTAGTTAATTTTTTCCTAGTAAATATAAGTAACTTTAATATATTTTTTTCCTTCTGTATGCATGTGGTGGTGGTGGCAGGGAGGGAGTAATGTGTTATTTTTTAAGGTGCCTTCTGTAAAGGGAATGGATTTTTGTGGCTCCTCCAGTGAAGGTTCCTTATGTTTCTCAGGATACCAATGAAGAGACTGGAGAAAGCTAACTGAAAATCAAACTCAGAAGCTCTACACTCTCCAGTAAGAACTGTGGCAGCATTATAGAGACAGAAGTGATACCTTCTGGTGATCAGTTCAGTCAGAGCATGACAATAACATATTTGCGCCTTGATTCCTGGGGAGCATAAGAAAAGATTTTGGGAGGGGGGAAGTAAATTAGGATAATTAAAAATATATATGTTTTCATCCTTGTTTCATATTATACTAAGAGCAAGCCACATTTTTTTGTGTGCGTGTTTTCTCCAAGAATCAGAGTGTAACATAGCCATTTTCTCCTCTGAATAGAGAAATACCTTTCTGACACCCTGTAGCCCCTCTGGTCGACATTAGCTCTATTTATTATAGTTATGCCTGATTAATGAAGCCTCATGAACCCTGTAAAGTGCCCATTTTAACTAATGAAACTGAGGTCTGAACAGGTTATGTGGCTCTATTTCACTACTTAAGTGAAAGTGAGAACCGAGGAATCCTTGTTCACTACTTCCCCTAAATTTTGACAATATTCTTCCCAGCACCTGAGTAGAACTTGATTTAGGGGACATTTCTTCTATTTGACAGTTTCCCCTTCCCATTCCAAATTATGGAACCTCTCAGATGTGAAGCAGTTGGCTTGGTGATGAAAAAATACATACAAAAGTTCATGTGCATGAGTGTACCTTCTACCTTTTCTCCCATTTGTATTGGTGAAGAACAAAGTCTTAAAGCAGAAGACAGGACGTCTGAAGATCTGACATTAATTCCAAACTTCTCCCAATCACTCCATGTGACCAGGTGCAAAGCATTGGGCCTCTTTGCACTTCAGGTCTGCTTCTGTAAGATAGAGTTGATAATGCTACCTGGCAGAAGTGATGTGATGCTTCAGAAATAAAGCAATCAGAACACATTTTATAACTTCATAAATTAATATAAAGCACAGTGGTGTCTGCAAGATCCACTGTAGCTTGCTGTTTTTTTAATTCTCCGAATACAAGGTAACCTGCACTCTGAAACTAACTAAGCCTGCAAATAACTAGAATCATTATACGCTCAAGGAGGAGGGAGTACAGGGACTAAGGTCATGATCCTGACTGGGCATGAGTCTCAGTACAGGGTGACCTTTAATCCACCTTCTTGGGACAAAGTGCTTGCGGATCATAGGGATAAGCCAGGTTCAATTCCTGTCTCTGTCAGAGGTCATTTGATTTTTCACTTTATGATAGCTAAATCCTTCCATTCATCCAGTCCTAGGTCTATATAACTTTAGCATGTAAGACTTGGATGCCATCAGCTGGCAGAATATTTGGCCTTGAGTCAGAAGTCTTTTGTCCTGATATATTGTACAGGGCAAAGAAGGTGCCTATGGACAGGATGACAAATCACATGGGAATATGTGCAGGTGCTGTTTAGAAAGGCTTAGGAGAGAATCCCTTCCTCACAAACAAAAGCTTCTGGAAGCTGGAAAATATCCATTAAAATCTAGGCTAGCTCAATTCTTTCCCACAAAGAGACATTAGTTACCTTAATCTTTGTATTCCAGAATTTTTATTTCCCTTTTCTCTGTTCCAACGAACAATTAAGTACCTACTGGGTTAGGAAAGATTGAGGGAGGCTGACCTAGTACATGAGCTATGAGCCAACAGTTCCTTATTTCCTAAGGAATGTAGAAGCAATTTTTGTCTGATATTCCCCATTAACATCTTAATTTCCCAATACAATTCTAAGAGAATTAGATTAATCACTCTATCCATTCTGCCAATATTAATTGGAAACAATGACTGCCCATGAATAATAATTTTTTTTTTGTTTGTAGAATAAACCACCACCTCCTTTGCCTACATTTAAAGCCTACAAGTGAATCATAGAATCATAGGCTGGAAGGGACCTTAGAGATCATTTTAATCCAACCTCCCTGTCGCCAGGGTCGCCACCTGTCGACTAGATCAGGCAACACATGGGGACTGAATGGGAAGGTTCAGTTTCAATGCTCTGACTTAAACTGGGAAGAACCTGGGGTTTGGAAAATATTTCTTCAGCTTCCTTAAACTGTGGGTCTTTGTATTCACATGGGCTGAAACCATTTCTCAAATAGTTTAGTCTGTGGCTGTTCTGGACAAGATGAAATTGGCGGGCAACCTCTGGGCTGGGAACCCCAGCAGAATTTAGGGCTCTAGACATAGGAACAGTTCTCAGGAAGGGTAGATTCTGAGAGATATGAGGAGACCTTGAATACAACTACAGTAGCCACTTCAGTCTTAGAAACTTCAAGGCTTCTTGCAAAAAAACAGTGCAAAGAATATCAAGCATGCTCTTGTACCTTCTAAATCTTTTGGTACAGACTCTTTATCCCGGTATCATTACACAAGTGACTTTCTTAACTGGCTCTTGCGGAGTCCTTCCATGACTCGCACATTTCCCTTCAGTACTCCTCTGATTTTGCTTTTTTTTCTATATAGCTTTTCCCTGCTGACAGCTGTGCTCCACCTCCATTCACCAGCAGGAGAAAAAGCAAGTCAGGGACAAGCTTGCTGATTGCCAGATTCCTGTACAGTTATATCTCTTTCTTTTATTTTTGGCTTCTCTATTTTAGAAAGGCTACTTTTAAAGCAAAGGGTATCTATTATTCAGTACTTTCAAAGCATGCAGCTCAAGGGAAGAGTAATTTACGATCAGTTTTATGTAGAAGAAATTATTTCATAATTTTGCTAGCATTCAGTGTGTCTACCAAAATGCACATGGAGAAGCACATACATCCACCCTCTCCTTTGGAAACAAATTCTTGTCTCATGTCGCAAACTGTTCTGGAACAATATTAGTCCTGGTCCTTAATATCATCAAAACAAATATACTTAAAATTATCAGCATAATTTTCCAGTTGATGCACTCTTGAGCAGAAGGGGTACTAGAATATGACCTTCAACTTTTCCTTTTCCACACTAAGAGATCTGTGGTTGCAAAAAAGCAGTTATGGGCTAATAGTTACTGTTGCCATGTAACTAAGTGTGTTATCTTCTGTTCTGAAATTCTTCCTTTACCTTTGTATCTGAAAGCTCTGTATGGAAACAAGAAAAAAATACACCAAAGCTTGAAGCAAGTCAGTACAAATTTTCCAAACAATCCTTTGATCCTTATTTCTACCTGCAAGCTTCTCATCCCTGAAACCTATTGTATTGCTAAAGCCCCGGAATGCTAGTTGTCACTGACAGACAGAGCAATGAACTGCACCTTTTACGAACTACGTATGCAGCTACCCCTAACTGCTACAGAGACACAAATTGATACAATTTCCTATCAAGAACCTGCTTCTTAATCATAGGCTAATATCCATTCAGATTAAAGAAATGTAGATGAAAGAGTCTTACAGGTTCTAATAGTTTGATTTATTGTAACATGACAATATTGGGAACATTACATTTTAATATTAGTGCTGTCACTTTAATCATAAGTTAAGTAAAATTCTTACAAGGAAGAGGTCAGAAATAACTTCATTTTTAAAAGAAATTTATTGCATTGTATAGGCAGGTGTGTAATTCCTTCTTTCAGAGAACCTGTGTATTATCTTCTTTCAGAAGAGGCTGAACTTGTGATTCATGTTTGCCCTGTCACTATTTTTTTCATAAATAATCTCTCATTTATTTCTCCTTTCACTTTTTAACCACAGGGAACTGAATGCCTCTTTACTGTCTTGGTAATAATAATTAAAAATAGAAAACTAGTTAATGTAATAAAATATAAAAATCAGTTAGAAATTCAACCCAGATCTCCATCAAAGAAAAAATTTATTTTTCTCATTCAAATAATCAATCCTGTTCCCTCTCATCTGTTACTGTCCCTATACTCTAATATTTTATGGTCTCTATATGCTTTGCTAACACTTTGATTTGTAGACAGTAGCAACTTCTGGGCTTCAAAAGAATTCCTGTGCTTTCATGCTTCTAGTCTGGTAAAAAGGCACAGATCTTGTGCACAAAGATCATGCTATCTTACTAGACAAGATCATAAAAGGATGATAGGGAGCAATATTATCATTATCTTTCAACAGATGGAGAACAAGATATCATTCGAGTAAATTATTCACCAAGGTCTCTTGTCCATCATACAAGAGGTATTATATTGGAAATGTAGCTACAAGTCCAAGTAACTCTACTTAAATTCACTCTGTAGAGGACACTTCTGTATAAGTACTGATGATCTAATTAAGCTCCAACATTTCCTTTAAGACAGAGCATGCTTTCATTAGGAAGCAGACAAACTATTTAGAGCTATTAAGCTACTCCTGCTTTACCTACCACTTCTCAAGACTGTGTTGCAGTCTGGTACAGGAAAGCTGAAAGCTCTCTTTTGTAATCAGGTTTATATGATATCTGTTTCCTAGGTCTGCAGTACTGTTCCTATTGCATTTTTTTCAGAAAAATCAACAAAACAGCTTAATAAAGTGACAAACCTACAACTGCCCAGTTAAAAACTGGAAGAAGCAGCTGGGACCTTTGTTAGCACAGAGGGTAAGCTCAAGGAAGAGCCCGGCTCAAGGGAAAAATGTCTTAAGGAACAAAAAGACCAGAGAGATTGTGATGGATATGGAGAGAAAAATAAGACATTTAAAGGCAAAGAAATTATGGGATTGGCAAAACAAGGCAAGATCTCAGGATATCTACATAAGCTGCAGTGATGCAACAGATCGGTTCCTGCACAGAGAATAAACTCAAGTAAATCTTTCACTAGTCTTAAATCAGACCCACTACGAAGATTCACACCTGACACTTAAGCTTGTCTGTTTGCAGTTTGTAATGATGGAGGTACCAGCTGGATCCAATTCTCATTCCAGCTAACAGCTAGCACAGAGAGCAGCTTGAGCCAGATCTCAAAAGCCAGTAAAATAAAAATAGTCTTTTATGTGTTGCTTTTATAAGGACAACAGAGATATTTTCACTGGAATTAACAAAAGCAAAATCAGAAGAGAAACTAATCCTGTTTACCAGATGGGAAGGACTGAGTGGGAGTTTATAGCTGGCAGATACAAAGTAGCCATTTTACAGCTGCAAAAAGAATTGGAATTCAAGATGATATTTTTCCATACTTAAAGGTTCAAATGCCAGAAATGTATAAGAAGAGCCAGTATCTGTTTCATACATATTATTGCTGCTGCTGAATAGAGAAATTATGTGTGTTTCTCTGTGCATATTGTTCAAAATTCACTGCAGTTAAATTTAAAAGTCTTTTTGTAAAAGAGAGTTTCTTCCAGAACAAAATAACAAAATCTTTTTCCCATCTTCCACAATTCTCTCTAATTGCAGTGGATAAGGTAGGACAAAAGCAGCAAATTCCTTTGGAATCTTCTGGGCTGAAGTATGGTGAAATACAAGACAAAGGTGTTACATATAAAAAGTCACCTTTTCATTTAAGTAATAAAGTAAAGCAGTTATACTTTTCCAGTCATAAAGGTTAAAATTTATTATTTAATAATTTTTCTTTTCAGAATGCTTACTTTCATAAGGAAATGTGTTCACCTGCTTGCCTGGACCACGCATAAATTCTAGATGAATTTGTAGTAAGAAACATGTCAGAATCGTAATTGAAAAGTGTCTACGCTTAATGTTTGTGTATTTTCTTCCACAGTGACGGACTGAAGTGGGTAGGAAAATACGTACTTGCATCTGTGTAAATAGAAATAAAGATAATAATGCCTGGTTTACATCTAGTGATAACATTAGTAAACCACAGTTTGCTTTACAGTTAAGATACTATGCTCCAGATGTACACAGGACCTGGGTAAAAATCTTAGCATCACATCAGATCTCTACATATTGGTGACAACTCTGTCACTTCCATGACACTTCCTGTTATAGGAGCTTGTTTGCAGGTACTCATAAGCAGTTTAATCAGTTAGGTTAAAGAGCTTTCCTAAGGTATCCTTTCTCCCTCCTTTCCTTCTAATTTTATTGTTACTCAGAACAACTTCACTTTCAGTAAAAGTTCTTATTACTGTGTACTGAGAAACTAACAGCGTTATCCTACAGAACACGCGCAGCTGCAGTTAAAGTTGGTGAGAGGTGTGCTGTGATGTAAAACTTTGAACTATACTGTTACTTACTATATAAAACAAACAAGAAGGTGAAGTTGTTTCAGTATGAGAAATGTAAATGATTGGTTCTGAAAATATCTGTCAGCATTTTCCACTTTTTTTTTTCCGGCAAGTATGTTGTTTGTGCATAATTTCTGTTTTGGCAGCACTGCAGGTTCTGATAGGGTAGACTTTCAGTGAGGACTCGCTCATTCTATGGGAGTGTAGTATATTACACAGTGGCCCATGCAATTGGATAGAAGTGTTTAATGCACTCTGGAAGTACTGTGCTTATCACAAAACAAACTAGTCAAATAAATTCAAAGTGTGTCCATGGGAGGACATACTCATAGTGGAAGTGCCTTATAATTAGAAAACATACTCTGGAAGTTCAGATCTTGCCTCAGCTGCAGGTAATTTGAACCTGCTCTTCTGCTTTACAAGAGGATGCCTTGATCATTAATCTGCTGTCTAGGTGCTTGCTTCCTATCTTCTGTTGAATCTGGATGACCATGGAAGCAAAAATGCAACAGATTTGGTCATCACATTTGATTGTGTTTACAGTGTCTTCTCTTTAGAGTAAGTGTTTGCTGCACTGAGATCACAATCTGGAAAAAAAAACCCACTCAAAACCTAATGTAACTTCAGATTCCTGGGTTGCTTAGTTGTTCCTTAACTGCCTTTCCCTTAGCCTCACCCTGAGATTACTAACAACACTATTCTGATAGTTTAACTCTTTACTCTGCAGTCTTTGAAAGGATCTTGGTGATATACCTTGTTTTCCCTTTTCCTTTCCTCATTTTCCTTTGCAGGACTGTATTAGAGATCAAACAGGCACACAGCTAAATAGGAAGATACTAGGAAAGGAGAAATGGAAATTGTAATCTGCAGGGTGAGAGTAGATGAGATGTGTAATGACAAGAAGCTGGGATGTTTTGATAGTGATATGCATGTAACCTTGATCATCAGCAGCTGGGTTAGTTCACCTCCTTGTGTCCTCAGAAGGTAAACGGTCTTCATCTTGAAAGATGACCAAGAACTATTAACATCCACTTACCAAGGCTTCCTCGTTCACTCTGTGGTTTATTGCTTATGTAACGCTTTCTGCTAAGTCATTGAAAGATGAGATTCTGGCATATGCTTCACTGAAGAGTTACATGGAGAATAGAAGGAGAAAGAGGGATTTCATAATACGGACTATAGAATCTCCATGCACTGTTACATTGCATCCCAAGCATAGGACATATGGGTTATATCTCTATGATGAGGCAGCTCTGATAGCCTCTTTTGGCTTTGCTCACTGTGGAGGGAAGGTATGCTACCCCATTCCAACTGAAGTACTTAGACCAAACAAAACCTTTGCGAATCTTTAAAGTTATACCTAGCCAGAAACAAGGGCATTTATCATGCTGCTTACACCTTCTGTATCAGAGAGACCATAAACCCTTTGAGGCCATTATTATGTGTCTCTGGACATCACAGAATTAAGAATCATAGAATGTTTTGGGTTGGAGGGGACCTTAAAGATCATCCAGTTCCAACCTCTCTGCCGTGGGCAGGGACATCTTCAACTAAATCAGGCTGCTCAGAGCCCCATCCAGCCTGACCTTGAATGTTTCCAGGGGCGCATCTACCACCCATATGGCCAGCTTGTTCCAGGGTTTCAGTACCCTGATCGTAAAAAATTTCTCCCCTATATCTAGTCTGAATCTACCCTCTTTCACTTTTAAATCATTAGCCCTCATCCTGTCACTCACTCCCTGATAGACAGTTCCTCCTCATTTTTCCTGCAGGTCCCCTTTAAGCACTGGAATGCCGCTACAAAGTCTCCCTGGAACCTTCTCCAGGTCGAATAGCCCAACACTCTCAGCCTGTCCTCATATGGGAGGTGCTTTAACCCCTTGATTGCCTTTGTGGCTCTCTGGACTCACTCGAGCAGGTTCAATCAGTAATAATCTTTAAGTTCTACCATGATAAACATAAAACAAAGGCAGAAGTCTTCACTGGTAAAGTGCTTAAACCCTGAAAACCTTAAAAGAATTTGAGCAGAGCTAGCTCCTTCATTTTGGCAGGGTTTTTCTGCAGGATGACCAATGAGGAAGCCACATTAAATGATGGCTCTTCCTTTCCACTTCATGTGTTTCCTCTGTCAACCTGAGAGCACTGGAAGACCCCTCAACTTGCCATATTGCAGATAATCTGGAAGTAAGACCTGGGCCCTCTGCCAAAGCTGTGCCCTTGGTTTTACTATGCTTCTCAATAAAACTTCTTTTTCACAAAGTAAACTCAGTGTGTAAAATAAGATTTCTCTCAAATTTAGACACCATTTTTGCCCTCCCAGATGTGAGGAAAGTTTGATGAGATAGAAAACAGCTGAGCTGCCTTCCCCTGTGTAGAAAGTCATTACACAAGCAGGTCACAAATCCTTCTGTTCTTTTACACAAACACAATATTAAATGACTTTTCAGAACTAATGGCGCAATTGTGCAGTGGCTGACACATTTCTTGTGTCTCATGAACTAGTAGTCAGCCAGCTGACTTCTGAAGCTTTCAGAACCATCCGTCATGCTGAGTATTGATCTTTGTGCATTGTGGGGACGTTTCCAGCATGGAAATATAGCATAAAACATTATTTCAATTATTTGCCCCAAGCTACACCAACCTTTTGGTTTGCTGTTAAACTTCAAGGATTGATATATTGGCCATTCAATTAAGATGAATTACTAAGCACTTCCCTTTCCAGTTCATTCCAGTTTTAGCAGTGTTTGAGGATACAAACAAGAGTGAACGCTAATACAATATACTTCTCAAGTCTTTTACAGGCTGCAAACACAAACCAATATTGCTATCTTTATTGCATTTCTCTGGAAAGAAATGGAAGCTAAATGTTGTACTACTCTCTCATGTCTTGTGTTCTTTTGCTGGTAGCTGAAGGACCTTTTCACTTGGCTCTGGCTACCAGCTATCCTGTTATCTTGAAGTACTGAAGTGCTGTTGTTGTATTGGCAGAAATCCGTGAGTCTTCAGTGATGACAAACAATTTTTTCTAACACTGCCTGTAGATAGTAAAATCTTCAAGGGGATCTGGATGGAAACTAGAACTAAGCTAAAGGGGAAACTTCACAATCAACTTTTTAGTGCCAGTGGAAGCACTGTAGTCACTGCCTCCCTCTGCCCATACCATAGCCCCTCAAACTGGTTTGGCAGAAGTGCTTGAATGAGCTGAATTGGGGAAGGAGGAAGGTGGCCGAAGGCCAAATAAGAAATGAGTGGGCATGTCAGTTACCCAGAGTTGCTGAAGCAGTTTCACTGTTGAAGCCACAGATTCAGAGTTCAGATTTCTGGCAGAGCAGGTTTCAGGTTTTCATTCAAGGCACAATCCGATACATCTGGGGCAGAGCCTGGAAACAGTCCCTGTCTGGTTTCCGTTTGCCTTGGCTGTAACTAAGACCCCAGGAGCTGGTTCGCAGAACTAAAGAACTGGAAAGGAATCAGATGGAGGTTCAAATCCTGGCTTATCTTAAAGTGATGTTATCTTTAGTATGGGTTTAGCATTTGTGTTGCATCTCTTGTGAACCCCGCTGCCTGTAGGCGTTTACAAAAGGTAGACTAGAAAATGTTCTCATGCTACTTACGGGATGCAAAAAACATTCCAAACCCACATCAGTTGCACTTGCAATGCCGGTAGAAAAGACAATCTGTGCTGGACCATTCACAAGAAAGCTTACTGTCACTATGTATAAACTTGGCTCTTTACTTACTAGAATGTAATTCAGACCATTCATTTGGTAAATACCACAGATTTCCACTGAATAATGGTGAGTTGATGAGCCTGATTTAGTTAGACATTATAATTAATTGCTACAAAAATGCCTGAGCAAAGAGGTATCATCAAATAATAAATTATCCAGTGGCTTTTAATTGAGATAGTTACGTCCATTTTTTATTGTCAGCCTTTCAGAAGTTTAGGATCCTGTTTTAATGGTCGGTTTTAATGGTATCTGTGTTTATAGAGCTAAAGATACTTTAAAAAAAGACAAAATTCATGGCTGATTCAAATAAATGTCAGACTGGTAGATATAATGAAAATACTCCAATTACTCTACTATTAAAAGTTAATGATGTGTGTATATAATAACTTAAACTCTAATGTTTTCAAGTGCTAGCTATGGATTTTCCAGAACAGCTGGATACAACATGCGCACTAATTCAGAGAGCAGCTGGATTTTCCTCTGCTGTTGTGAACGGGTGGGATTTAAATGAAAGGGTGCTACTTAGTGCCAAATATAGTTTCCAAGCAGTTGTGTTCTCTTGGGGTGTTTTCATTGATTTTGATTGATTCAAGAGGTTTCAGCTAGTTCAGTAAGTGCAATGCAATGAGTAGCAAAAGGTCCCGTTCACCCCACTTTTCTGTATACAATATGCAGTAACTGTTGCTCTTTTTAAAGCGAAAATTTCTTAAGTATTATCATGATTGTCTGAGCTTTTTAAGTCGTATTAGATATTGCAATACATTATAAAGCATTGACTGTCCCCGCATACTACATTATGTAGTTTTCTAATGCTAAACTGGAATGTTTTTTAAAGAAAATGTTTTCCGTATAACAAAGAGCAAGAGAAATATGTTGCTCATAATGACTGTGAGTGTCTGGAGGAAAAGATTCTGTACTTTTAAATTCTTCCATTCTCGCCTTCCTTCCTTGCCATGGGACTTCACTGTCTTTATTCTTGCCAGATTGATTTATCCCCAGAGCAAATATGACTTTATTATTTCAATTTTTACAAGTTTAAGTTCCTGTCATTGTTTAGGCTGAAATCTTTACCATCTCTTCTTTCTTCTGTTTACTCAGTGTGAATATCTGGTACATGCAGTAATTCTGTTTAGCCTTATCAGACATGTGGGCCCATGATAACGGTGGGAAATATCTTCATTATTAATAATATTATGAGTACAGCAGTCTACTTATGGAAGCCGTGTCTGCATATTTGTGGAGTTTGTCTAGTGTTATCTGTCCTTTGCTAATTAGAATTTAGCTGACAAAGGCATGGAGTGAAAAGGAGGGAGGACATTTTTGCTTTAACTGGTTATTGTAGTCAGCTTTTGTAATGTGTCTGTACTGCAGATTGCAGCACAGAAGAGATATATCTAAGTTCAGCTTTAAATTAATGTGCTCAGATAGTAAAAAGAATTTACCCATTGAAATATGGAACTTCACATAAGATTCCCGAGGACAATGGCCTGGGAATGCTAAGAAAATTGAAGAATTAATCTTCTCAAAATTAGATAGATTCTGTGGGATATACTGACTGATTTGCTGTCACACAGTGTTATTGTTACTCTCTTTGTCCCATGCCATCACAGCCTGGAGGTGAGGAATATGAATGAGATATGAATTCTTCTGTAGTT
The DNA here is from genome assembly GCF_000703405.1 of Apaloderma vittatum. Classification (NCBI taxonomy): domain Eukaryota; kingdom Metazoa; phylum Chordata; class Aves; order Trogoniformes; family Trogonidae; genus Apaloderma; species Apaloderma vittatum. Next base: position 44,683 of record NW_009735689.1, on the reverse strand, counting down.
CTTTCCTGTGGTACTAACCTAGGAGAAGCTTGGAAATGGATGTAGTGCAATGTGTCAGAATTTTGATCACCTTACAAGTAACAGAACTCATCAGGAGTATTGAGAGCTCAGCTTTCCTGGGCAAATATCAAGCAGTTGAAACTTCTAAGACACAGTTGAACATACCACAGCAAATATTCCGTGAGGAACTGCATGTGTTCCTGCCACGTGTTTTTCCTGTGACAATGTCTGCAAAGGGAGGGAAGTATTTTGTCAGTCTTGTATTTTTCAGCTTTTAGTTTCTTTGTGCTTTTCACTGTTCTTATGTTACAGGAGAGAAAAATGTAACATATCTTTGGCCATGGGTAGGAACTGCTTTATGTCAGGGCTGCACAAATACCAGGCACACTATGCTCTTCCGTCCCATGGAATGGAACGGGTTTCGCTTGTGTGTGAGGACTCTGGCACCACATGCTAGGAAAACAACCACATGTCAAGGCAGTGTTGCTTTACAACAGGGCTTCTTGGAGGGTCAGCCACCTAGAAGAGAGCTGTCTTCATACGTTCCTCACCGGTGAGCTTCAGCTGTGCTGGGACTTCAGGTCCCTAATTCAGAAGAGTTAAGAAGTGGAGAACACTCTGATAACGCAGGTGGGCTGCTAACGATGAGTAAATGGTAGGTGGAAGCCAGCTGTGACTTTTCATTCAATGAATGAGGCTTTATAGACGTGAAGTAGAGAAAACAAGAGACCTTCCCCAACAGCTTTGCTAGGTGGAGGTTTTTTTTTTTTTTATATATGTATTCTTTAAAAGAAATTGGGTAAACCATGGGTTGGTAAAAGTGTTTTTCACTGATGTGAGGGACTGCTCAACAGATGTCTCAAACAGTCTGGGCCTTTTCGGAGCCTAAACGGGCCAGAGCCCGTGCCCAGCTCCTGTCCGTGTTGGTGCGGGGTGACCCAGCGCCTTCCTGAGCCCCTGCCCAGCCCCAGCACCGGTGGAGGGGTGGGGGCAGGCAGGGATCGGGGCTGTGGCTGCAAGAGTGAAGAAGTCAGGCCAGGAGAGAGGGGTGACCCCCTCGGAAGCCCCCACCATCCCCAGACCCGTTCCCGTAATATTCCACAAGGGTGTAAACAACACGATGTGCTGGGAACTTGACGAGATAAAAGGTGATCCTCGTGGGCAGTCGGGC
>NW_009735689.1:37143-43484 GCF_000703405.1 Apaloderma vittatum | reverse complement strand
GTGGGATCGGCGTGCGGTGAAATGGCTTCTCCTGTCCCTTTCCTTTCTCTTTCTTCCTAGTTCTATCTGTGGCAAGGCCGGTTCTTTTGTTTCCGCTAATGGTTCTTTATAGTGAGGCGCGTTAATAGCGTTAAGTGGGCAACTGAAGCACATCAGTGTTAGTTCTTTGTTGGCTGGTAAATAAAAGCGGTGTTAGGAGCCTTAGGCTTGATTCACCTTAATCCTGGTCTGGGAACCAGCGAACTTGAGTCATCGTCCTGAAGGCTCGGGATGTGACAAATGAACAGACAGTCCTAGGCTCTATTGCACATTTATTGCATCAAGGTACTTAATCTCCAGCTGGAGAAAATTTTTGCATCTGAAGTAAGAGCAAGTAGGTTTTGATCTCTACCCGGAACAGCCGCAGAGGCATGAAAAGGGATTCACATCCCAAACCTGAAGTTTGGGAGGTAAACCTTAGAACAGACTCTAAACCACAGGATGTGCTGATTGCATTGATCAAACACAGTACAGCAAAACAAAAAAGCAGTGTGGAAGAAGACCTCAAGAAAAAAGATAGCACAGCATGTCTATAGCACTAATGTGTAGAGATGTTCCTACCGACAGGCTCTGAGGCTGCATGGGGAAGCTGTTTCTTTTTCCATTACCCAGAAGACCTCAACAGGGAATAAAAACAGTTGTTGCTCATCTGTTCCTGGTAAAACTTCAGAATGTTTGGGCCCCTTGGTGGAACGATTCCTGGAGACAATGCTTATAATTTTTCCCTCTTCATTTTTTTTTTCCAACAAAATCTTTTCAGCATCTCTCAGGCTAGAATAGATTTGTGCTCAGTGTGAATACTGTTCTCTGCCCTTTACATTAGTGGGTGCAGGAGCAGAGCTTGTTTTAGAACCAGTGGAAATACTGGCAGGGACCTTGGAATGTGTGCATGGCTTTGAGTCCTACAGGCAAATAATAGCATACGGCAGAAATATTCACTAAACAGGGCAGGCATCACTTACAAATTTAACAGTCAGGATATAGAAACTAAGACAAACAAAGAGCAGGCTGGCATTTTGACTTTTCTCTTGTGCATTTGCAACGTTCATGCCTTGGTTAAAACAGGTGTATCCTATGCAATCCATTTTGTTACTGAAGGAGGTGGGCATTTGGTGATGTTCATTCTTCCCTATTTTCTGCTTCTGTACTTCAGAAATAATTCATCTGTCTCTCATTGGTTACAGGAAGAAGATGAAAAGCTCGTAGTTCAAGTGTACAGTTTTGACAGTTCTTTTATCTGCTTTGCGTGCATCCCTTCCAATAAGGCTATAATAAGAGATTTTACTGTCAAAATCAGAACAAAAAGGGGAAGAGCAAAAAAAGAAAAATAAATTAATTCAACTTCTAGAATAAAACAAACTGTGCTGTTAATTGTTTCCTTATGGTTCAGCTAAAGTCACTGAGTGTAACATTAGTAGAAACAAGACTGATAGGCTCTGTAAACACTTTTGGAAATATAATTAGTCCTAGTGATTACCTACTATTAATTACCATTACCTAATGGTTAATGGTTGTAAAGGGCTTGAAAGAAAATGTTAAGATACTTCAGTGGTCTAGAGAACACTGGGCTAGATAGTTCCTCGTTCCCCAAGGATGTTAGCTGACAGTGGCTGTCAGGTTGAGGTATGCTGGAGAGGCCCACAAGGGAATACAGACGTGACACTTGTGACCCTCGGGCCACGCAGCAGCTGCACATTCAGCAGAGGTCATCTTTGGCCTACATCGATCTCCAGACCTTTTTCTGACATGATACAGTGCATTGCTACGCCCCAGATGCCTTTTGCTTGAATCTTGAGCAAATGCATCCCTTATTAAGCAAGGAGGTATCACACAGACAGATCCATGTGATCTATTGTAAAAATGATTGCCAAAGCCTTTGGAATAAATGTGAAAGGAAACAGCTGATATTTCAAAACTGAATTGCAGATCTTGCAGCCCTGCAAAGTTACAAATATACAAATCTTATTACACATCTGCTGAGTGACTACATTAAGGTGATTCATGAAGATACAGAAAATTCATCCCTGTCATCTGAGGCTGAGAAGGATAAATTACCTGGGAACAGCCTATTATGCTTGTTCTTAGTATTTCTAAAATTGCAGTTGACATTTATTTTTAAGACATTTTAGTGTACAAGGGAGGATAACATTCTCTGCTACTATAGAGCTGCAAACACCTGTATTCAGTAATAATTTGCGTGCATGTCTCTCTCCTCTTTAATACAAGGATTTATGTTCCCTTTACAAATATTTACTAATTAAGCAGATCAACAGACTACATTTTGGGAACATATTGTTTATATTTTATGGTTGTGCAAAGTAAGAATACAGAGAAATTAAAGGACGTAGCTGCAGTTGTATCCAGGTCAAAGGAAAGTGAAGTGCCAGGAGTCGGGTGTCTTGCCCTTTATAAGCTCCAGTCAGTCCATTTTTTATATGTGTAGTTATGTTTGAGTGATATACTCATCAAAATGGAGAAGTCACTTTTCAGGTCAAATTTTACATACTCATAGATTTTTTTTTTTATTTATTTTTTTTTTAAGGAGAGATGAGACTGTTGTGATCCTCTAGACTGACCTCTTGTGGAATACAGAGGATTTCCATGACTCAATACTTGCTTTGAGTCCAGGGGCTGTCATCGACTAGAGTATTTGAGGAGGAAAATGAAAACAACAGTAAAAAAGCAAAACAACTCCCTCAAAATACAATTCTCCTTGGAAAATTTTATCGGTGGAGAATCCACCATACCTTTGTTAGAGTTTTCACAATGATTAGGACCCTTACTGTTAAAGTGCTGCCTTATTGCAGTGTTTACTGAAGCGTTTGCCTTATTCAGTTTCTAAACACAAGCTGCTATTTTACCAGTAAGTTGCTGAATGTTGTAAGGGACACAGACCCAGTCCTCAAAGCCTGAGTGTGTTTAGTTTTTCCCCCAAATATAAGTGCTTATTTTTATGTCTGTGGATATTTTTATCTTTACAAATGTCCAATTTCAGTATTAAATCATATCAAATTCTAACACAGATCTGTTTGTTAAAATATCTGCAGTTTAGTTATGCAGAATGGAAGAGAAAAATGCGTTTGAAATATGCATATTTAATTGATTGCCTTCTTGTTCTTGAACGTTGAGACAATGGTCACAGAAGGTGCTGATTCCCCTTTTCATAATTAGTCATTGATTTTTGTATGTTTTGTCATATCTCAGTCTCTAGATTCAATATCTCTTCAGTGAAGACATTTGACCAGTCTGTTTCCATTATTTTCCTTGAAATGCATTATTGTTTGTGACTTGTAACTTTTTTTTTTCCATGGGAAGCTTGGCTAGAACTCAATGAACAATGGAAAAAAACCTGTATAAATTGTAAATTAATCCGTCCTGCAACATTTTGTATTTCCTTCTGAGAATATTAGAATGCAGTATATGAGGAACAGAGATGCTGGGAGCAGAGATTCAGGGCAAGCAAGATTTTGGTTGTGATTCTTGGAATTTAGAATTGGTATGATAGTAAGCTATGTAGGCTATGTCCTTTACTGGACAGTGCATGTGGCTCTTTAGCAATATGAACCACAAATAATAATGGTGGACAAGTTACGATGTAAATAAATGTTGGTAATTATGCACATCTGCCACCTATAAAAAGTGAACTACATGTTATAGTGAAACTTGTGTGTTTAGCAGTACTACTTAATCTGATTCAAACACAAATTTAAGACCCAAGAGTCCCTTGCTGATATAGTTCCACATGAGGTATACTTCTGCAACGTTGGTCTGTTTGTTTGTGGGTATAAAGTAGCCAAAAGTCACAGAAGAAATACTAAATTACAGTTTATTTTCTGACTGCTAGTCCGTGCCTTGCCTGCTTGCTTCAGTTGTGACTGAAGCATTGTCTCTGAGCATAGTAAAACACAGGGAATGCTGAGCACATACAGGAAGGAAGAACTGGTGTAGGGTATATGTTCTTAGTGGAACCTCTAATGTCACCTCTAATGTCTATAATAAGAGTCTGGGTCATTATTATTATTCTTTTTTATTTTAATAATCATAACCACCTGGGCATCTATTATAGAGGACACCTTATCCTTTTCTGTGCCATTATCAGTAATGAAGATCAGTACTTAACTGTCATTTGAGAATTTCAAAACTCCTTAAGAGGAGTAATTTGTTTTTGCAACACAGCTGCTTCACAAGGCTAGAGGATTCCTTGCATTTTTTGAGACAGGAAAATTACTTGGTTAGATAGCATGCTGTTCACAGAGGCAGTGGCACAGTACGTGTAGCCTTGTTCACATTTTTCTCTAGCCAAACTCTAAGCTCAAACATTTTCCCTCATGCTTCTTCTATAATAAAACAGCCCAAGACAAATTATTATATTAACTGTTGCCTTGCTAGATCATAAGATTAATGATCTTACAGAGGTGTGATTAATGTGATTTAAAACAACAGTGACGTGGACACATCTGCCTAGACTTTTCTACAATAAACTAATGCTTCTCCTCCAAGTGGAAGATATTATATGGAAGTGCACATGATCTTTTCTCCTTTTAATCTTGAGCTTTGACCATTAATGCATTTTTTAAAATGCAGTGATTTCTGTGGTGCTACAGGTGTTTTACCAAGAAAATGGCTATGTTCTATGTGTCTGTTTTATGTATGAACAAACTATATCTGATTTTTAGTGCCTGTTTTGAATTTGAAGTCAGTTTTCCAGCTGGTAGGTAGGGAAGGGAAAAAGAGATCAAGCTTCTTATGCAGCAGGCTTCAATGGTTAGAAGTAAGGTAAACCCCACAATGCACATTCACTGTCCAAATAACCTAGCATGTCCTGCAGCGAGAGTACTCAGTAAAATAACTATGAAAGCTCACATGGAAATATACAAAAATAATAGTAGAAGAGCCATAAGGAATTTTGGTTTTTTTGAGTGGAGAATTCAGGTATTTTCTACAGTATCTCTTCCAATAGCCACATGGAACTACTCAGTAAGGCTCATTTAAGGTCTGTATAGCCTTTCTGAGGTGGAAAAGTGCTTATGGAAGCTAAGTCTGATGAAGAGAATGACTATGTATCACAGGCAAGCTGCATGAGCAGCTCAAAAAATTAAGAATGGAAACACAAGGGTGGTAACAACAGCTCTGTGAGCCTAGGATGCACACAGACATGTCTGTTATAGGGTTAAGTCCCTACCTCCTTATCCAGAATTTCTAGTGTACTGCTAAAGAAGGTAAATAACTGCAAGCAAGACATTCTGGGATCCATAGAATCCAATGGAGTTTCTCCAACAATTAACTGATACAGGAGAGTGAAAAATATTGCTGAAAGGATGCAGAAGCACATGGTAGGAGGGGTTAGCACTCAATGAGACTAGAAACAAAATGAATAATAGGACTGATGCATAAAGCAATGATAAGTGCAAACTGGAATGGGACAATATAAAAAATAACCTTCCTAGGAATTTTAATCTTGCCTATAACACATCGTTTTTTCTCTTTTTTTTTTTTCCCCTGTAGTGTTGGACAAATCATTGAGCTTTTATGTCTCTGTATCTTCATTGATCAAATGAACAAAATGAGCAATCAAATTGTTCAACATATTCATCAGTGATCTGGATGAAGGATTAAAGAGCGTTGTCAGCAAGTTTGCTGATGACACAAAACTGGGAGGAGTGGTTGACACACCAGAAGGCTGTGCAGCCATTCAGACAAACCTGGACAGACTAGAGGGATGGGCGGGAAGAAATCTTATGAAGTTCAGTAAGGGCAAGTGCAGAGTTTTGCACTTGGGAAGGAATAACCCCATGTGCCAGTATAGGCTGGGGACTGACCTGCTGGAGACCAGTGTAGGGGAAAAGGACTTGGGGGTTCTATTGGACAGCAGGATGCCCATGAGCCAACAATGTGCCCTCGTGGCCAAGAAGGCCAATGGCATCCTGGGGTGTATTAGAAGGGAGGTGGCTAGTAGGTCGAGAGAGGTCCTCCTGCCCCTCTGCTCTGCCCTGGTGAGTCCACATCTGGAATAGTGTGTCCAGCTCTGGGCCCCTCAGCTCAAGAGAGACAGGGAACTGCTTGAGAGAGTCCAGCGCAGAGCCACAAAGATGCTGAAGGGAGTGGAACATCTCCCTGATAAGGAAAGGCTGAAGGAGCTGGGTCTCTTTAGCTTGGAGGAGAGGAGGCTGAGGGGTGACCTCATTAATGTTTATAAATATGGAAAGGGGGAGTGTCGGTAGGACGGAGCCAGGCTCTTTTCAGTGGCATCCAATGACAGGACAAGGGGTAATGGCTGCCAGCCGGAAACTAGAAGGGTCCCC
>NW_009735689.1:0-37058 GCF_000703405.1 Apaloderma vittatum | reverse complement strand
AAAACCCTCCGGGATGTGTTCCTGTGTGACCTACTGTAGGTGATCCTGCTTTGGCAGGGGGGCTGGACTAGGTGATCTTTAGAGGTCCCTTCCAGCCCCTATCATTCTGTGATTCTGTGATTCGTAGGGGGTCAGTTAGCTCAGTGGTTTGAGCGTGGTGCTGACAACAATGACACCGAGGTCGCGGGTTTGATTCCCGCTTGGTCCCCATGTGTTGCCTGGTCTAATCGAGAGGTGGCATCCCTGCCCATGACAGGGAGGTTGGACTAGGTGATCTCTAAGGTCCCTTCCAGCCTGTGCCATTCTATGATTCTGTGAAATGTCTGTATTTCCCACTATAAGGCAGGTAATTGCGTGTGCTAAGTGTGTTGGAGGAGACAGTGTGATTGAAGCAGGTGTAAGTGGGGGTCCTGGGGAACATCCCCTGGGCATGCAGCCTCCATCACTCACCATGGTGTCTGTAGTTCTAAATGCAGCAGAGGTACTTGGTGCAAATGTGTAGCCTCAAACCAGCTGTGTTCACTACAGCGCTGGGTTTGTTCATCAAGGGGCCATTCTGTGGTGCCTCCTGGAGACTTCAGCAGACTGTTGTGGGTCAGGAGGGCCTGAAACATTTCAAGACCACTCTTTGCTCATGGACTTGTATTTCAACTCGTATCTTCTGGTGAAACGCAGAGGGGGAAAGTCAGCCATGTTCTCCTAGGCAGCCCAATAACAATTTTTCTGGTGCTGGCTCTGTCAGTTCCTCACTGTAGTTCCCCTGTGAACCTGTCCCAACTCTGCTGCAGCAGCTCTGAGCACAGTGGGATCTGCTCCAACCGTGGCGAGCCTTGAGCAAAGGATGGTCATGTGTGCGATTTGGGCCTCGGCAACGGGTGGGTGGCTGAGCTGAGCTGTTGAGAAGCAGCCTCCCTGGGGGATGTAAGCTTAATACCCAGTCTCACGATTCCACACAAAGTGCTGTAAGGAATGTGTGGTTTTGGCTCCTGCTGACATGTGTTAATGTTGCTGTGTACCACTGATGGATGGAGCTGTTCAGGGATGGCAGGTCTGGCCCATGACCGCTGGAGGCCAAGATCCCTCTGGCAGTGAAAAGGTAGCTTTGCTTGCTGGCAGAGTGATAAACATCTGGGGACTTCTTTTTTTTTTTAACAGATTACATGAGGATTATGTGGATTATTCATTTGGATGAAGACCTCCAACCCATGCTTGAATACAAGCTGGAAGACTTCTGTGCTGTGATTTCTCCCGCTGTTCTTGGAAAACTGACATGCTGTGGGGCTCAACCTCTGCACATGGCAGATCTCAGCGGGTGGGTACGGGCTCCTTTTGAAAACATAATGGGTGGCTGTATTTTGAAGAAAACTTTTTAAGAGAGGTGGAAACTTTTTCACAGTTCAGTAAGCATATTGAGAGGCTTATTAAAATAATAACAGCACATTTGTTAATAATTAATCATTGGCGTTAGTGAAGGGACTTTCAGCCAAAGATGCTGAAGTTCTTTCCAAATTTCACTGACTGAAATTAAAAACAGTTAAGGATTGCCTAATCCATCATCACATATTACCACCCCGACAGCTGTTTAGTTGCTCACAGCACAACAACTGCTCAGTAGCTATCTGATTGGTGCAGAAAGCAAAGAATATTCTGCATGTCCAAGAAGAAGTGGAAAGGAACTAGTAGGTGAAGGAGTGCAGGTGTCACTCCATGATGGGCTTGGTTATGTAATAGTATTCCCACTGTTTGGTGGGGATCATGAATCTCTGTTTGCAAGCAGCAATTTCATGTGTCACTGTGCTAGTGGAGACTATCTGACTACGGTGGGGCAGAAAAATGTGAATTATTGTTGTTATCATTTTCTGCTGAAGGCTGGCATTCATGTCAATCCTGAGACTTTTGGATTCTTTGTTATGTTTAAATGCTTTGAAAACTGTCTTAAGCCCTGTTCAGAACTGACAGTGGAGATGTGACCTATACCCCAAGTACTTCATTTTTGCTCTTCTGATTTCATTGTCAATCTCTGGTAGTCTAAATTGGCTTATCGTGATCTCTACTGACTATGGAACAAGACCAGGTGCCTAATTTATGTGCCTCAGTTAAATGTCTAAAAGGTGGTAGATGTGAATCCAGCCAAAATGCTTGCAAGTTTCTGACTGCATCTGTCTGACTGTCTTAGTGATGTTACACCTGTCATTATCTGAATATATCTGCAACCTGTCCATATTGACTAGAAGAAATTTATCCTCTTTATAAAATCACTCTTGAGAGTCCACTGCTAATGAAGCTTCTTATTATTTATTTTTGAAGTTGTATATAAACAAGTAGCATTATTAGTACACAATTACCAGTGAGTAATCACAGAATTACTGTAAACATAGTCTACAAAACATACTGGAAATTAATATTCATGCATTCATCTAATCTACCGTTTAGAGCAAATGCATGAATCAAATCTAGACTTCATCACAAAAACATAGTATTTCCAGGGGAAACTGGAATATTTTGTACTTTAGAGGAATTAAAGAGAAAAACCTTGTGAAGCCCATGATCTGGGGGCAGGGACTTCTGTCTCTGCAGATGCACGGTTCGGCAGTACATTTTGTCACTGATAAGGAGGAAAAGATAAGCAACACCTAGACGTGCCTTTATGCAAAGATACTGAAGCATTCAATCAGATGTGTCCAGCTGAGTCCAGTGATGTTGTTTGGCACCTGTATTTGCAGGCCCCTGTATTTGCAGGAAGCCTAACGTTAAGCATAATTAAAGGAGTATGTTTGACCAGGGAGGTCCCAGCACGAAGTCAGCCAATATAACACCCATCTATAAGAAGGGATGGAAGGATAATCCACGAAATTACAGGTCTGTCAGTTTGACTTGAATTCCAAGGAAGCTGTTGGAGCAGATAATTCCGAGTTCTTTTATGCAAGACATGCAGGACAACCAGGTGATCAGACCCAGTCAGCGTGGGTTTATGAAGGGCAGGTCCTGTTTCTGCTGCTGTGACAGGGTAGCCCAGTTGTTGGATGAAGGTAAGGCTATGGATGTTGTCTACCTTGACTTTAGTGAGGCATTTGACACTCTTACCCACAGCATTCTCCTAGAGGAATTGACTGCTCTTGGCTTGGTTGGGCATATGCTTTGCTGGGTAAAAAACTGGTTAGATGGCTGAGTCCAGACCTGTTTAACATTTTTATCCATGATCTGGCTGAGGGGACAGAGTGCACCTTTAGTCATTTTGCAGATGACACCAAGCTGGGTGGAAGCGTTGATCTGCTTGAGGGTAGGGAGAGGGATCTAGACAGGCTGGATGACTGAGCCAAGACCAACCACATGAGTTTCAGTAAGGCCAAATGCTGGGTCCTGCACTTTGGCCACAACAACCCCTGGCAGCGCTACAGGCTTGGGGAGAAGTGGCTGGAGAGCTGCCAGGCAGATGTGCCTGGGGGTGTTGATGAACAGCCGGCTGAACATGAGCCAGCAGCGTGCCAAGGGAGCAGGGAGGTGATCATGCCCCTGGACTCAGCATTGGTGAGGCCTTACCTTGAGTACTGTGTCCAGTTTTGGGCCCCTCACTACAAGAGGGACATTGAGGTGCTGGAGAGGGTACAGAGGCAGGCTACCAAGCTAGGAAAGGATTTGGAGCATGTGTCGTATGAGGAAAGGCTTGAGGGATCTGAGGCTGTTCAGCCTGAAGGAGACTGAGAGGAGACATCATCACTCTCTACAACTACCTGAAAGGAGGTTGTAGCAAAGCGGGGATTGGTCTGTTCTCTCTAGTGGTGAGTGACAGGACAAAGGGAAATGGCCTTAAGTTGCACCAGGGAAGGTTCAGGTTGGATATGAGGAAGAATTTCTTTTCTCAGAGGGTTGTCAGGCATTGGAACAGTCTGCCCAGGGACATGATTGAGTGGGCATCCCTGGAGGTGTTTTAAAGACAGGGAGGTGTTGCGTTGAGGGACATGGTTTAGTGGTGTTGATAGGGCTAGAAAAAGGTTGGACTCGATGATCTTGAAGGTCTCTTCTAGCTGAAAATGTTCTATGATTCTGTGATAATTCTGCTGTTAATAAACAACCGTAGGTGTTTGGTCATTTGAAGCAGAAAGAAATAAGTGGGATAGTAAAATTAGTGGCTCGGACATCTGTGTTATGTAGCTCATTTATAATAAAATGCATGTTGTTTGCTCTGCTTAAACTATGCTTTTACACTTCACACACTTGGGAATTAGCTAGTAGTCTGAATTAAATGGGAATGATTATAGACCAGTATTTTCTTTTTCATTAATATTAACATTTCATTTTTATGTGTTTGGGGATGTTTTTAATTACTAATTTTTTAGATGGCCAGAAATCAGTTTTCCAAGGGATAAAGTGATGAAACCAATTTTTTTGACCAGAGAAACAGCTACAGTTAATAATAAAGGCGCAACTCTTGCAGAACTGAGCAGTAGAAAATGGAAAATTTAGAATTCAAATTGAGATTGTTGAAACTAGGAGTCACTTTTGAAAATTATACATAGTTATATATTTAAAGAGTGGCAAAGATGATTTTTGTCTCTTAAAATTTTGAGAGTTTAGGAAAAATAGAAGAAGGAAACAGTGGAAAATTGTGATAATTATTCTGCTTTTAAAAGTGACTTTGCAGTAAATGTCATCATTGTTCTTAATGTGCCCATTTCTGTAGAAGTCCATGCAGTTAAATTTTGCAGCAACAAAGGTTATAGTGGACCACAAATAATTTTAGCCTAGGTATTTCAAGACCAAAGTTCTTATTTCCACAAGACTGCAATTGTAAGGAATAACTTGTTAGTGAGGACTCAGTGCGCAGTTACGTAGTGATATGACCACAAGATGTGCTAACACAAGTGACCTTCAATGTATTTGATTATCTAAGTCATAGAAACTGTGATGAACCATGTTCATGAACTCCCTGGCTACAGAAGGTTGCTTATATTCCTTGTACTTCAAACTCCTACGTTTATTTCTCTTATATACATGAAACAAACCATGGTATGGAGCAGGTGCTCAGAAATTGTGCATATGTTGGTTTATTTTTCTTCCATATGCTTTCATATTGCATTCCATTTTGCACTGGACATGGCTGCCTGTTTTCTTGGGGTCTGGGAACGTATCTGAACGTATGATAGGTACTCTGTTTTACAGAAATTCCAACAAAATTAAATGAAGTCATGGCAAAGCCTGCTTTCCTCCCTGTGCACAAAAGAAAGCATTCTTACATTTCCCATTAATTCAGTCTGTCTCTCAGACTACACTTGACTACAGCTCAACAAATGGGGCAGAGCATTCCCACTGAATAATATCTCCTTATGCAGATAATGCTTATAGTTAGAAACATTATAATAGAGTTCAGGTTTAAAGAAAAAAAAGACTAGAGATTAAGCAAGAAAATCTAATACATATATGTCAATTATGTTTTAACTGAAAAAGCTCCAGTGAAGCAGAATGATGCTGAACACAAGATAGTAAGAAGCGGAAGGTATTTTCAGGTACCAAGAGTTGCAGAATGGGTGAGTTGTTGCTGTAGTAATTGTGAGGGGACAGAAAGAAAGCTGGTCTGACCTTAGACTTCTTTTGATGGACCACATTTGTGAAATGTACAGTGGAAGGATGAAAGTGTTTACCAGGGAATATGAGGCATCAAGTGGAAGGGCGGCAGCATATTGGCTTATAACATTAATATAAGTGATGTGTGACTTCTCATATACTTGCGTTTCTTTATGTAGATCCTTTGGGGATCGTTTGTGCTTGGTAACTAATACTATAGAACTTTTACCCTTTGTATTTCTGTAGGTGTGTTCATAAAGGTCTTATAGGGTATATGGCAGAGGTAGTTTAAAATCTGAATTCTTACAGATTCTGCAGGAAAGCGAAAAAAATTGATTAAGAGTGATGGAATACAACAGCCAGCTGACAAAGTTTAATGAGAAATGATTCTGTATGAAACACGGCTTGGTAGCAAGAAAGGATACAGAAAAGACAGGGAAAAAATATTGCAGGACGTTATTTATAGAACGCTTATGGTGGTTCAAGAGTGAAGGAGAGGAGGTATCTTCAGAAAGTCCTTAAAATCTATCATGGAAACTCTGCTCTTCATGTGCCAACAATGGAATTTTTTTTTCTAGGCCGTAGATGATAAATTGTGTATTAACTTCTTGCTGGGCCGAGGACTTGTTTTAATACTTTTTTCCTGTCTACGGGTGAAGAAAATAGAAGAATCAGTCAGTTCTGAGTACTCAGTGAAGAACCAAATTGAAAACTGAAGGATTTACATTTGTATCCCTTTGTGGAAAGATGATGGCCGTGCTGAATATTAAGAATAGGACTAAAAGTATTATAAATGGAACTAAAAATCTAGGGGTAGCACTTTTCTATATATGTGGTAACACTGAGCAGAGAAATCAAAGGACAATGTCTAAATTATTCCTGATTGTTCCTTTATTCTTGCTCTATTTTTTTTCCATGTATTTCTTCTGTTGAGTAAAGATGAATGTTTAAAAAATGTAAATTTTTTTTTTCCTTTCAGATTAAAAAAACATGCAATGATGTATCATCTGCCTTCAAAAATCACAAGAGTTTGGAATCCTTAATAAAGCTGTCAGGAAGATGCAGCTATGTATTTCATAGCTCTGATGTTGAATGAAGGCAGAGTACTGCCTTCCTTGTTCCTACTATTTCTTGGTGAGGCTTTTCTAAAAGCTGGCCAGTTTTTGCAAAACCATCCTGCATATGGTGATGATTTCATTGCAGAAGATGTGGTACAGTAGATGGCTGACATTTGGAGGAAATAGAAAACAAATGGGATTTAATGTAATGAAGAAAAATTGCTTATGGTTATATGCCAGCAGAAGTGGTCTAATGAGTATACCCAGCAGGTGATAATCATGAGTATCGGAAGATCATTACTTAGAAAGGAGTGACAATGAGGACAGGGATAAGGGCTTGAGCACACAGTGCAAATACCTGTGAAGGTAGTTTAATTATCCCATAATCAGAAGATAGATTTGGAGGTTAGGACAGTGGGAGACAAACAAGCCATGTCTCTCAGTAAAGACTATTCTGATGGTGTTTGACCTGTAACCAGACTTTGAGAAGATGAAGGAATACTAATGATCTGGGAGGAAATTGCTAGTGAAGGGGGGATATAGTCTATTGTTACAATGATGTGAGGGCAAGTTTTGAGTGTGTCCCAAGACCTGTATGCTTTCAAGAACCTGAATCAAGTGGATTAGTATCCCGTTAAGTAAGATGAGGTACTTAAAGAGTGGATCTCTACCCTGTGACAAAGGACAACAGTCTCTGGCTCTAAGGAAATAATGGGAGAAAGAAGCTTTTGCAGAGAATATAAAACTTGTCACAAAAGAATATCAGAGCCTCAGTTAGGTGGGAGAATATACCATAATGGATAAATCTGTGCTGTGAAGCTGATCGAGTCTGATTCAAAGAGATATTTTCTTCCCAAATTTCTCTGATTGTGTAACAGAGCTTTGATTCTTGATTTATAGCCTTTCATTTGTTATACTCATTTTCAGAAAGGATGGGATTTTAATGTTTCTGTCACTTTTTCACTGGTTGCATAAAAAGTAACAGCAGAAGATGGCAGCAGAGATTGCTAACTCCATCTTGTTTCCTTATAGGTGCAGCAGAATGCAGATGCTCAGTGAAAGAACACAGGGTGAACTCTTCTTTAAAAACGTGCTGATTTAACACTTAAAAGATAATAATTGACTCTAAGCACACATTCAGCAGTGCATTTTTAATGGAAATTACGTGGGACATATTAAAGAAAAAACACTCCTTTTTACTTCCGTATGTCTTGATGGCAACACTTGCAAGCAGATAATATGGTCTAAGAAAAAAGGACAATCTTACCTGCTTTTTCATCTTTTGCATCTCTTGCAAAAGATTATGAACACATTGCCTTTACATAGCACTCCTGTCTTAGCAATAGGTCACTGGAGACAGGTGTCCTATATTCCATATAAAACTATAATAGATTGAAAATTATGAAGAACCTCTGAAAAACTTTCTGTAAAGTTGCATAAAGTTCAACAGATGACTCAAAGCACAGATAATAACTCCAAAAAAGTATCTTTGCCAGACTAGTTCTTCCTCTTGTAAGAGGCATTGTAAAGATCTACCTGTAGGTTAACTTGACCCTCTGATCACAGGCAGTGCGTGTGTGTGTGTGAGCTTAGACACACTGATTTGTAGAGAGAATAATGTATTTTATTAGACCAACTGATACAGCTGGGAAAGAAAAGCTTTTGGATGCTTAACACTTTTTCATGTCACAGAGAGACATGCCGATTTGTGCACAGACTATAGCTGTGCTTTGCGGCTAAACCTACCCCAGGGAGAGCCAGAGCATCGTTGCTCAGCGACAGGGGAATACCAGGGTAGATATATTTATAGAGGATAGAGCTGAAGTAGATGCGGTGGAATATCAATTCTAATTTTTTTCCACAGTGCCACTGCTGCCTTGCTGCCCAACAGGTATTTGGAGCAGCTGTCTTGGCTTCTACACTGGCTGCAACACACTAGCATTTTTGTGCTTCTACCTGTGCCTAAAGAAGCTCACCTGAAATTTGTCTGTGCTTCTGCTGCTTTTCTAGTGGCTATAGGAGAGTCAATATGCTTTTGATTTTTTCATCCAGCATCTCCTGAGCTGAGTATTAACTGCATGTAGAACTGTAGAACTGAGGCTGACAGACAACCTAATTGCTTGAGTGAAGACAGAAGCATGACTCAGGTTTGCAAATTCAAGCCATAATTAGCCTTTAGGATGGTTCAAATTAAAGGAAAATCGGTGGGTACATAATAACTCTTCCTGGAGGTGGCATTTTCTAGAGTATCCTTGATTTCTGTTGAAGATCCTTTGCTGTCTCCCTTCCAGTTGTGACTGCCACTTCTCAAATGGGAACCCTCGAGTTAGGAACACATTGAGTGTTTGACTAATAGTTCCACAGTATTATATTTTTTGTCTTTTACATATATACCTACTTTTCTCTCTGGTAAATGTAACTTAGTAGTTTTAAGTTGGTAGTTTCCTTGCAATTTTACTATAGGTCAAAGTATTCACTGTATCATTCAGAGTAAGTTTCTGAAGCAGTGAGCTCAGATGTAGGCATCGTATTTTACCTCAGTATTCTTTCTTTTACATTGAGATGAGAGCACTTACTTGTCTTAATAAACTTATTTTTTTTTCATGGTGTTATCCTAATTAGAGTAGTCATAAAAGGATATGAAAAAACCCTGAAATGTACCTCAGAATGCATTCAGCTGAACACTGCTTGCTTATAGGCATGGCAGTGCATGAGTAATTATCCTTTCTGCCACAGATTGCAGTGTGTTGCAACAAAAGGAAGTCATAATTGATTATGTCTTTCTCATTTCTTTATACATTGCTAAGTTTAGATTTCTAGTGTTTCTCTCTGAGATTGATACTTTAGGTTCAGGATGGGTTGGGGTTTTGAAGTGATGGATGGGCTTTTCAGAACTTGCAAAAGTATTTTCTATGGCAGTTGCTGCGGTCAGGAAATGGAGGAATATTGGTACTACCCAGAAACTGAGACTACTTGCTATATTTTTTTCACTACATGTAGCTTTCATTTGTACCTAATTTGGCTGTTTCATGAACATATCTCTTTTATGACATTGAGAGACAGTCTTTTGAAAACATATTTTAATTTGTGAAATATTCCACTAAAAGCTGGGCTAGAATGGGTTGAAATCTTGGAGGGGTGTTTCTTTAGTGACCTTGATTGTCTATGCTTCACTTTTTGTAGGCTAAAAAGGTAAGAGAAATGGCACCTTCATGTATGGGTCATAGTAAAATGTTCTGTACTATGAATTGGTTATTTGGGTTTTTAACTGACTGAGAAATAAAGGAAAGGAATTTAAACTCTTTCATATACCTAGCATTAAGTTACTTTCATGAAGAAACAGACAAGAAAAATATTTAGGTACAGTGTTATATAGCTTTCTCTGCATCTATGCTTATAGCACCTGTAGCAAGAATCTTTTTAAATGCTTGCTATTGCTATGCTAATTAATATGTACTTTTTATCTCCTTTCAGTTGCTGGGAAATCTGAGGAAGGTGTTTAATTTATCTGCAATCACAGAAAGAATTAATATTAAAATGATGACAGAGTGTGGGAGTTGCCCATCCCAGACTTACTCTCTACATCACATTACAAATGCGATGCAGTTCAGAATGCTAATGTTGATGTGCCTTCCTCAGAGCAAGCATGGAAAGGAGAAAAAGCAGTTTTGGAAATTTGAGATACCCAGAGTATCTCAGAAATTGGAAGATAACATTGTGGGAAAAACGGTAAAGTCCCATTAAATTGAAAACAGAGATAGAGGTGAAAATGCTGTCATGTTCATGTATATGAACTTGATAGCATTTTCATGATGAGCTTTCTTAGGGTAAATGGATGATTGATTATTCAGAAAGAAAAAAAAAGAAAACTCTAACTGTGTAGCATTAGAAAAAGGTATGTGAACAGTTCTACTGGGAGGTCCAGGGCTCCTGTTGCTTCCCTTTTTTGTGTGGAAATCTATTTATGTCACCAGTACAGGGTCATAGTCACAGAGGAATTGAGCTGATGACATCTTGGCTCCGTTTCTTATTCTAGCATTGAGTCTGGTTTTCTAGCTCTGAGAAAGCTATTCAGCTTGTCTTTGAGCTATGATTCTCTTTCAGATACTTGCAAGATTTTCTGGAGAAGCTACATGTAAACGGTATCATTCCATGTATGCTGTGGGAAGAAAAAGGGTCTTGTGAGTTTGTGGTCTCATTCCATGTATGCCGTGGGAAGAAAAAGGGTCTTGTGAGTTTGTTTCTTGAACGTTTCTTCTGAGGTGGAAGGCCTGACAGTGATTGTGTGGCTCTGCTAGCTCTGTCCCCTAACCAGTAAGACTGGAAGTACAGCCACACAGGATGAGTCGATGTGCCAACTAACACACACATGGAAAATGGAGGATCAGGTGTCAGTGCCAGTACACACAGGTAGATTTGTTGTGCTCTGGCACTGAGAAACTAAATGGCTCCTACAGGACATTGTTACCTGTTTTTTTCTTATAAATTTGCATTTTTCCAGGTTAGGAATGAATTATTCCTCTCCCATGCCGTGGTATATAATGTGATAGTGTCAGACTAAATCTAACTTGGAAAATTTAATGACCACTTGATCATTTCTATCTATGAAAAGAAGAATTGTCCTTGTCCAGCAAGGAACTAGAAGCATCTAGGCATCCTGCTTATTTGCATCATATTGGTGAATAAACTCAGTTAACAGCAAATACAAGGTGAAGGCTATAGGTGTGATGAAAAACATTTTAAAACTTTATATTATGACTTATTTTACAGCCCATCTGTTTTGCATTTTCTGTGTATTTTTAAAGTAAAACAATCCCTTAAAACTAACAATCCCTTTAAAGTGAAACAATCCCTTAAACTAACACTATAATATCTCATCAGTGTTCTGCAAGTCTATATTCATAACTTTATATAAATATATGTATTACTTTAGATTATATAATGTGAGTGTATGCTATACACAACGTGGAATAGAGAGGTGTCTTTACATTCCCACATACTCTACAAGGACGTAGAATATATTTTTCTTATTTTTTTATTTCTTAAAAATCAGAAATTTAATATTATTCAGTGGAATAACTATAGTAGAGAGAATGCCTTTTGTGCTCCTAAGGTGAAAGAAAGCAGTTCTGTGAAAAAACACTAGATTATTCCTAAAACCTTTCAGCAGTTTTGTGTTTAAGTGTTGTTGAGGGTCAGTTGCTGTAATGAATTTGGTGAGAGCTGGTTTCCTTTCCAGGTGATATGGATTTCTTACACAGTATCTCTCAGTGCACCTTTCTGTGAGTTGTGATTAGATGGACTGTAAGGAACCTGAGACATTGTCACCTGGATATCCTTTGCAATAAAAATGCCAGCCCATCTGCCTGGCATTCACATTTGGTGTTGAAAAGGCAATATGACTGTTTAAAGATTAATCTCCTTAATGGTTCAGTTAATCTTCCCAAAACCTTAAGAGATTTGACAAACAACTTCATGAATTTCCTCCTCAAGTGTAAATATGAGTGTGTGCATTTACAGGAACAAAGGAGTAAGTAAATAAAAAAAAATGTATATCCTAAACCCGCCGATGCTTCAGGGGCCTCACAAATACGAGACACTGTCGTTTACTTGTAGAAGACTTTTGTCCTCCTCTCTGATAATGAGATTCCTTCACACAGTACTTGACAACCCTCAGTTCTGTAGACTGGAGAGTGCATAGAGAATCAATGAGGTCAAATTATTGTTCACTGCTATGAAAATGCAAATCTGGAAATTCAAAGTTTCTGTGGAGCTCGTCCCTGGCTATGAATATCTGGAAATTCCAGAACAAAAGAAAGAGGCTTTACTGTAGCATATAACACAGATTTTATTCAAAGTAACCTAGAATATGTTGAACTTGGCCAGTCATCTCAAGAAGATAGTAGGTTTTGTTGTTTGATGTGTTTGGTTTTTTCTTCTGGTCAGATAGATAATCTCTTGGAGATAGAGTCTGTTCTTTCACTATGTTCAATCTAGGTACTTCTTCCTTTGCAGATCTCTGGCAAAATATGAAAAACTTGAACTAAATACAAACAGACCAAACATGTATAGAAAAGCTCTATCAGACTGAAAAGACTTTATTAGGTTTTGCTTAATCTTGGTTCTAACAATGAACAAAGAGTATCAAATAATACAAGTAAATTGTTGGAACTGATTTGTTCTCTGTTTTTATAGCTCAGAGTTACAAGCTGTTAGAAAGTCTATGTAGATATTGCCTGATTTGGACAACTAATTATTGTAGCTTAATCATGTATCTGTCTGTGCTTTGGTGTTCTCATCATCTGGAAAATAACTTTCTAGCTTCTACATGCTTTTGCAGGATGCGTAAACTGAATAAACAGAAGAGTTAAAGCAGCTTCATGCTATTTCTTCATATGAATGCCACTATGATTGATTTCAGAAAAAAGGAAATTGTTACCCTTGAGAAGTGTATTATCATTTCCTTGCATTCCTTGATGCCTTCATCCCTGCATATAAAGAGCAGAGTGATCTCCTCCTGAGCTATCATGCTTAAAAATTAAAAGACATATCTGGATAAACTGCTCTGTGACCAAAGAGATTTGAACTGGGTCAGAGAGATTATACTCAAGCTGACATTTATAAATGATGCTGTCTGTTTGCTCCAGCTGTAGAGCATAGACAAAGCAGAAATACACAGGAACAGAGTAACGCTCCTTTGCTGCAGTGAAGGTTTAACCTTGCCTAGAGGCTGGTTAAGTGGAAGGCAACAAGGCAGCACTTAGTTGGTCAGATTTACTGATTTACTCATTATTATTATAAGATACAATTACTTTAAGGGAAAGTGCTAGCTCAGTACAGGAGAAATGTCTTGATTATTTAAGACTGGTGAGAAACAGAGAAAGAGTGAGGTGTCTGCAAACTCAAGAGGAGAGATATTGTCAACAGGTAGGAATTAAAAACCCTGTGTATGGCACTCATTTCAGGTAGCGAAGGTTCCAAATACAATGATGTTACACTTTCGAAAGAATAAAGAGAATGGAAGTTAGGAGAACAAGCCTAGCTTTACTAAGCTGAGCAGAATGGAGAAGGAAAATACTGCCTCAAAACCCCGCTGACTTGATGCTCAACAATGATGAGACAAAAGCCATGCAGTGGGTGCAAGACATTCAGATGCTACTGAAGACCCTTGATCAGCCCAGCTGAAAGAGGAAAGCCCAGAACCTGGTATTTCAGAAGGCTGTCAAACTCGTCTGCTTAGTATTGTTTGTTAGAAGGAAAGCAATTAAATATCTATCTATCTAAATAAGAGATTATATATACATGCATGCACACACATAAAAATAAATCTTAGATATAATTAGTAATAGAGAAAAAAATGTAATTACTCTGTCCTCATGGTTTTCCTTTTTTATTTGAGCAGGTAGAAATTACTGTGTTTGGAAGTAAAAAAGAGATGGCTGTATGACTGAATTAATTAGATATGGTACATCCTGCCTCGGGAAAGGCATGTCAGGGATGTACTGGATGACCTCTTGGTATAACCACCTTCCCTGTTGAGGCTGTATTGCCCTTTAGCAAACAGTTTGAAAGTTGAAGCTAGTTGATGTTGTGGCAGGAACATTGCTAAGCCTAGAGCTAAAAGGCAGCTGGGATTTATCCCTCTTCCTCTCCAGTGCCACGAGCTTCTGAGTCTGAGCTGAGCAAAGCTGAAAAGAGGAAGGTTCCACAGGACAGATGGTGAATGGTCACTTTTAGAACTTCTCTTGCCTGTTACCTTCTTATGGTCAGCTCCGGGGACTCTTGCCCTGTACTAAGGTGGGCTGTGAGCGATGAAGGGGTTGCAGTCCAGAGAAGAACACCTGTTAGACTGAGCGGAGTTAAGCAAGGTAGGAAAACCAGCTGAATTTCTAACCTCTGATCTGCACCCTGAATCCCTTCTGAACAGTCCTTCTAAGGTCTGTAAATGAGTCCATGCTTAGAATACAAAAATGCTAGCAAAGTCATGCTGTTGCAATACCAAAGGGCATGAATTGTCATTTATTGACCGCCTTTCACAAACTGGAATGGGTGCATGTAGCCTTTTTATGGTGAACACAGAATAATTACCAGAACAATCGGCCTTTGCTGTTGAAAGTGGTACACTTATATTCACAGAAGGAGATTATGGGAGTTTTAATTAAGCATAGTGAAGATCTCAACAAGGTTTCCAGCTCCCTGAACTTTATTGTGAATTTTGTGATACTTGGCACTACATCACAGTGTTGACCTGAGAATTTCAGCCACCGTTTCGAAGAAATAAGCTTCTAGCTTGAGTGGACAAGGGAAAAGTTTCAAACATGGTGTGGGAATACACGCCTTGAGGACTGTTCAAAGTTACTGAAACCAATTGTTACTTTGTTATTTTTCATTTTAAAGTACTTTGATTCACTCCCCGCCCCCTGCCATTGCTACCTCACCAAGTCAGTATTAAAGACTGAGAGACAGAAAGAAAGTAACTTCTCAATTTTTTTTTTCCTTGTTGGAAAAAAGGATTTTCAGTTTTTTTTATGATCTGGCTCATAACCTCTGAATACTGCTTCATTTTACATTTTATTTAAAGCCCAGCCTTTCTATTAGATCATAATTTTTTAGCATTCTGCTAAGTCCACTCAATGTTGATTTAAAGGGGAAGTCAGTCTGCAAAGCTGTCAAATTCACTTCCTCCCTCAAATGATTTTTCTGTAATAATTTTAGAATAACCTGCTTCACTGAGAGGTTTAGATCTAAATGAATAGGTCAGTTAAGTTTGATGTGGGTGAACTTTAGAACATCACCCATGGAGTGATGGATTTTTCCTTGTTCTTTTTGTCACGTTTATTTTCTTTTTTTTATGGAAGAGGTAGTGAGGACGGAAGTACAAAACCCCCAAGTTGTTGGATGATTTTTTTGCTGCTATTTCAAAAATTAGAGCTTCTTCATCAAAAGATCCACTCAGCCTTGAGAGTTGCAGGTAGATGTCCCATTGAATTTCCACTAAGGGCAAAAGAACCAGTTAAGTGAAATGGAACAGAATATGTGGATGTAGAATCCAGTGATAATTGACAGTGTTTTTCTGAGAACTGAGCCTGCAGTTACCAGGTTGCTATTTGGTAGCTACATAATCTTTCTGTAAAGACAAAATGGTGTTCTCAAAGCAGCTTAAAACTACCTTAAGAATTATGCAGTGAAATAATAGGAAAGGCTTCTGGAAATGTTATAAATTGCTGTTCTTTTGTGTCACTGCTGTGGTGAAAATGTAATGTAACAGGTAACAGGACAGTGGTTTAACATTGGTGTGCAAAAGCATGACAATGGTGTTTGGTTTTGGGTTTGTTGTTTTTTTTTTGGCAATTCCAGTTTTTATTTCTGAACAGAACTGTTTTTGATAGAACCTGTCTAGAATCCTAGGTTAATTTTTAATGAAATATTATTTCACTACAGCTAAAAGAGAAATATTTAATAGGAAATGTATTCTAGAGTATTTTGTCTAGATGAAACGAGTACTTTTTGTCTGCTTCTGCTAGTGATAGCATATAGATTTCAAAGAACTCAATTGTTATATTTCAATCAGCTGATCAACAGAGAGCATTATTTCTTAGGGTCAGTAGACTTTCCAGAGGAGTTCTATTCTCTGTCAGAGGGAAAAATACACTAAATAAGCCATTTAGCAGCGACTGGTTCTTTCTTCCAAAGGAAGTTTTCCTTTAACATTAAAGTGGTGGTAACTTCATATAATTTGGTGTTCTACTCTAAGCTTTCTAAGTGGTGCAATGACCAACATATTTCAGTGTTGAAAGCCAAGAATCAGCTTGTGAATACTTACTACTGAACTTAGAAGTTATCTTCATCTTTTACAATGGTCACTGATGAAAAAGGCAGCAGGAGGGAGTTGTTGTTGGCTGGAGAAGCTGGACCAGCTGTGGCTGAGCGGGCTGGTCTTCATCTGCAGGAGAAAGCAGAAGTGGCTCTGCAGGCACTGGAAAAGAGCTGCCCCTGCCTGCATCACTTCTCTTTTCTAATGCCCTGTGCAAGGTTTTGGTTTAGCCAACTGTCCCATCTTTAGACTAAATATTTAAATGCCCATACCAAGTTTGAACAGAGGAAAGAGAAACAGATGCAAGCAGTTGTGTTCATAACCAGAAGTCAGTGGGCCTTTCTCCTCCTCTGTAACACTGCCGCAGGATTTCTGCGTGACTCTGTGGGCCATAACTTACGTAGCCATTATCTTGTGGTTAAAAGATCTTAGTCCCACATTCAACAAGTCTGCTTTTTTTGTCTGAGTTAGTAAAGGTAATGCTTTGCAGCCTCTGAAGGAACTGATGTGAAAGACCGCCATTTCAAATGTAAAGCATATAATCATATTTAGTAATTCTGAGAACTAAAGTATAAAACATACTAACCATCTTTAGTGGCTCAAGGTCTTTCCAAAGCAACTGAAAAAAATAGTATTTTTTTTCACTATTTTTAAACACAAGTAGATAAAAATATTTACAGATTTGTATTCAAATAGTTGATTGCTTAGAAAAAAACAATCTTCAAATCTTCCGGTGGTTTGAAGACTCATTGGCTGAAAATCTATATGTTTTACTTAAAAGCACTTTGGCTTTAGTGACAGTGATTTTTATTTATATATGTGTGTGTGATTTACATGTATTTTTATAATCCTATATACATGTATATAAAATGACTATATATGTGAAATAAGATTATCTATATAATTTTTTTAAGAAGTGTTGGTGGAAGTACTACTAGAGGAACATAGATGTAGCCACAAAACCTGCATAAATTATTGTATCTATACACAAGTGACTGAATGATTTGATGACAAAAGGGACCTTCAGCCTTAACTTGCATTCTCAAATGTTTGTCCTTTCATTTGCAGATGCTCCAGATCTGTAAAGAGCCTTGCTTGTGGGTTAACATTTCTCTGTAAGGAACCCATGCACCTGGGGTAAGCGAAGCTGCCTCACAGAAATGTATTTATATGGCACACTGCTGTAAGCAGTGTAGACAGGAAAGAAATACAACCTGTTGCAAAAACCCCTCCTCCCCAGTGACTTGTAGTTATCTAAAACCACAGAATAATTTTTCTTCTTGAATTAAAACAAGACCAAGAAGAAGAATGAGTTTTCATTCTGCTGACACAGTGTATGTTTTATTTCTGGGATCTCTCAGCAAAGGAAATTCTGGCAGAATAATTGAGGTACCAGAGTGTTTAAACCCCTAGAAAAATAACATGTCCCTCCTGAAAAATTCTGACCACAGAAATGTTGACTCACTACCTTAAGTTGAGAACATGATTGATCTGAAGGTTAGATGATGTGAAAACATGCATACACTCTGTTAACCTTTCATGTCTGTGAAGGACAGATGATAAGCCCTCTACCCTACTGCCAAAGTGAATAGGGATTAAATCTCTCCACTGGTTCCACTCTAATTAAATGTGGATTTTATGTAAACCGTAACCCAAACTTCTTATGAATTCAGAAAATGCTGGCTTCATTTTTTTTTGTCAGGCTACAAAACTAGACCATGACAGATGAATTTGAGCATTTGCTGATCATTCATCTACAAAACATAATAGTTTGATTCTTTCACTTATGACTGTTTACAGAAACAGAAGTTAATTAATTGAAGCATTGATGCTCAGCAATTCTTATTTTTCCCTGTTTAGCCAGATTTCATAGTATCCTAAGAAAAATATTTAAAAACATGATACAAATGAAAAATGATAAACACTATTTCTTGTCAAAAGGGTATATATTTAGCCTTAATATAAGAATAAAAACTCTGACTACATGTACCCATATGAATATACTGTAACTCAATCAAGAATGCAATCAACTGATTTGGTGCTATTCATGCGGCACCCAAATAATTCAAATTAATCAAATCCCCTAGAATCAAATGGAGCTGTCGCAGCTATGCAAAGCTAGTGCTAAATTTAATTTGTGCTAATCTGTCTTGGAGAGTGGAAGCACAAAATATACTAGAATACTAGCATATACTAGTATATACTAGAATACTAATATAGTAGCATCTGTTGCTTGGTTTTGGAGTTCAGTTGTCTTTTTTTTTTCCCTCTTATTTCCTCTGTGTCTTAGAAACATGAACATATTAAAGGAAACAATATTTTTAAATTTATTGTTTACATTCTAGTAGAGTAGAAAAGTCCTTACTTAAAGACAAGTGTTATCTTTTAGCACTATTCCATTGAGATAACTATGTTGCTGGAATATCAGAAAATAAATTATTTTTTCAAAAAAACAAAACCAAGCAACCTGTCTTTAGCATTATATAGGAATTAAATCCATAAACCAAACTCAGACAAAAGATTTTAAAATAACTACTTTCTTTGGAGATCCAAGGTACAGCAGTAGAAGTTGAAACTGAGACATGTACAAGTGTCAACTTTAGGGATAAATTTAGCTCTAGATTCTCTCTCAGGTTTCATTAACCTGAAATGAGGTGTTATATACTCAACACTTCAAAAAGCATACCACTCACTGTGTAATATTGGCAGCACAGTATTGGTTAAAAGAAGCCGAGCATTGCCACTTCTGTAAACATTCAAATGTGTAAAATGATTGGCCAACAGTCACTGACAATACTTTTGTCTTAATGAAGTAAGGATTCTCTATGAAGATTTTTAGGTTTTTTTTATTTTTTAACTTAGGATGTCATTACATATTTTGATGGACTGAAATGCAAGTGTAGGTTATTTCTTATTCACAAAGGCCTGCACAGCTTAGCTTAGACACTTGAGACGTACAGGAGAAGAGTTGTTTATAGAACGGTAGTGGAGGGCATCATGAGCTGTATGATAGTCTCAAACTAAGGACTGGTGTTGGTATTAAAGCACACTCCTTCGCTTGCAGTGTGACATTCTAAAAGGCCTGGTGGTGTAAAGGACTCAGGTCAGAGTAAATACTGATAAACACAGGTGACCACACAGCTTGACAACTAAGAGAAAATGGAAGGGCTAGTGTGATGAGACCTGCATCCCTACTGTAAGCAGCAGGGAAAGGCTCACTTAGCGTGTTACAGCATACAAGTCGTCTACCACAAGAAACCCCCTTTAGCCTCTTGCATGAAACAAATCTCTCTTTGTTTCAGTGTAGTCCATGATGATCAGTGGAGGGAGTGCAACATTATAAGGGAGATGTTTCACTCCCTTATGAGGAAAGGCTGAAGGAGCTGGATCTCTTTAGCTTGGAGAAGAGAGGTGACCTGAGGAGTGACCTCATTAATGTTTATAAATATGTAAAGGGTGAGTATCAGGAGGATAGAGCGAGGCTCTTCTTAGTGATGTCCAATGATAGGACAAGGGGCAGCAGGTGGAAGCTGGAGCATAGGAGATTCCACAAAAACATGAGGAAAAACTTTTTCACTGTGAGGGTGACAGAGCACCGGCACAGGCTCCCAAGGAGGGTGTGGAGTCTCCTTCTTTGGAGACATTCGAAACCAACCTGGATGCATTCCTGTGTGACCTACTGTAGGTGATCCTGCTCTGTCAAGGAGTTGGACTAGATGATCTTTCAAGTCCCTTCCAACCCCTAACATTCTGTGATTCTGTGAGGAAATAATCTGAAGTCTGAAGCTCTGTTGATTTATTTGAAACAGTACGAGCAGAATTCTCTACTGGATAACACTGCTTGGCTGACAGATGTGTTGCCGTACATGTAACAAGGGGAGGATTTGAAGAACAGTCTCCTGCAAAGGTAGGTAGCTTCTGCCTTGCCTCCAAGGAGCGATATGGAAAAAGGGAAGCAAAGCACAAGGTGCATGTTTACAAATGTGATGTACCAGGAAAGGAGTCTGGGATCATGGACTGATAGATGACAAGAAATAGAGAACAAGTAATGGGCTGTCAGAAGCCATGTCAGTGAAAAGAAAGAATAAGGGAAATAAGGAGAGAAATGACCAAACAGAAGCAACATACCTGAAGTAACAGTTCGTACTAGTGTTCCAAGTGCCTATAAGGGAGGAAAGACTGTCTTTGTAAGAGAAGAAATAATAATACTGCTTGAGAATAATTTGGACAGATGCTTTAGCTGTGTGGAGAGAACAAATAGGAAAGGATGGACAGTAGAAGTGTTACTTAGAACGCAAATATAGCATTTGTAGTGTTATCATGGTGGCTTAGAAAGGTTGTGGCATAAAATGAAAGATTGCAATGAGAGTTATAGTCATTTTCTGCTTCTAGAAGTTTTACGAGATGAAGGTGTTGATTCTTCCTAAGCCACAGTGAAACTTTTTCGTTTATAACTGCAGTGGTCTTTCCACCTACAGCCTCAGGGATGTAAGGCACAAGAACATGCCTAGTCATCTGTGTGCTATTTGGGCTGCGAAGTTTTGATTGAACAAGTCAGTTGACTTATTTCACTTTTCTCCTTTGCTTATTAATAGTTACTAAAGGCAATTACAAGATATTTATAAAGAAAGATTCTCAAAATGCCACTGTATCACCGGAGACTGGAAATGGAGTCTGAGAGCATTGATTTTTATTTTCTAAAATTGCACAAGCCGAACTGCCAGCTGCCCTATATCAGCTTAGGTCGCTGGAAGGAGTTTTACACTAAAGGAGAGTCTGGCTCTTCTTCCCTGCAGTTTGGCTGATTCCATCCTGTTTTCATTCAAGTGTGTGCTTCTCAGAGGATAAGCACTGAGCTGTAGTTCTTAAGGGCTGCAATCTCTTAAAATATAAAATAAATAACTGGCTTTGGGATAAACATTTTATTTCTGCCAGTGGCATAATGCTTGGGATTGAAATGTTATCATCCAAGAAAGTTTTATCTTGAAAAACTTTTTGTGCTGTCTGGCTCTGAACATCAGCACAGGTAAGATCCTGAATCATCTGCAAAAAAACCCAAGAACTGAAAAGCAGCAAGGATTCAAATCTTTCCCTAAGCATTGCTTTGAGCAAAGGCAGTGTCAGGTCTTGCTTATCTGTCCTTAGAACGGGCTAATCTGAGATATTCGTGCAGCTGAGGCATGACTGTATGCTCTGTCTGGCTGCATTTGTAGTATTGCATATCTGTACAAGCAGAAATAATTTGGGATTTGTTGTGTTATCATTAGAATCCTCATTATGGGAGCAGAACTGACCACTTCAGATAATGTTACGAAACTGTTTCTCCTCTAAAATTTCAAATTTACTTTCTCAGAAGTGGGAAACTTTACACTTTTCATGCTAAAGTTCTCATGCTTTATTTATTTAATTTTACTTGGAAGTGTAGAAAGAAAGCTCAGTGGTTTTGGAGAAGAGTAGACATGTATCACCAAGCAGGTACACTGAAGCTGTCAGACTTGCTTCTCCAGTAATCCATTTCAAAAATGTTTATTCCCCAAACTTATTCATCTACTTTTTGCTGACTTCCTCCTCCATTTTTCTGTGGCCTCCACAGTAGCTCCAATTAATCAACTTCATAACTTCAGCATTTGAAAATCCTTTGAAGACTACCTTTCAGGTCACATAGCTGGGCTCTGTGTCAGGGCTGGTCAAAGCATGTGTCATGGGTTTGAGTCCAGTGGGGTTTTTTGTAAAAAGCAGGGGTAGACTCATGCAAAACTTCACGAGCCTCCTCTGCACCCAGGTAGGAGTCGGACCTGCCTCTGGCCAGGGCCAGGCCAGTCACCACCTCTGCCATCAAGGTATTTAAGACGTGACCCCATTTCTCTCTTTTGGTTTTGTCTTGTTTTGAGCTGCCCTGTCTTTAGTGCTGGGGAGTTTTTTCTGTTCGAGGAGGGTGAGGTGAGAGGAGAACAAAGGAATGTCATCCTGAGAAAAAAGAGGGGGAGAAGTGTCCCAGAGAGAGAGAGAAAGTTGCCAGAGCAGGACCTTTCCCTGAAGCCCGTGGTGGTTGAGATGGCAGGAAGGTGATTGCCTGCCAGTTGTGGGACTGGCAGTGGCAAGAACGTCCAGGATGTGTCAGTACGTGCAGAACCCCATGTGGGAGGGGAGAGAGACCGAGCATCAGCAGGCAACATGCCCGAAGTGATCCGTGGCCCTGAGGGACACACAAGGAGGAAGAGGATTGCCTGCCATACAGTCGACACCACGCAGCAGGAAGGAGAGATTGTGAGGAGCCTCTTTCTCAAGGAGGAGCTGCCATGGATGATGAGTAATTATCAGATGACTGCACCCTCCAGCCTGTGCCTCCCTTGCACTGATGGGGGGAGGAGGTAGCTGAGGAGATGAGAGGGGTGGTGGTGGTGGGGGTGAAGCGTATTTAAGATCGGGTCATATTTTTTTATGTATTTCTCTTGCTGTCCTACTTCGTAATTGGTGGTGGTGAATTAAATCTACGTTTTTCTACACAAGTTGCTCTAGTTCTTTACCTGTCATTTTAAATGGTAGATTGTTACCCTCCCTATCCTTAATCTCAAACCCTTGAACCTTTTTTAGTTGAAATTGTCTCCCTCCACATCACTGTGGAAATGAGGGTGGGGGGCAAGGAGTGAGTTGGAGACCATGTGGTTCTTTGTCCCAGTGGGCTTGAACCACAACAGCATGTGTCTTCTGAGGTGAGTTTTCTCCTGGATGCATCCACAGGCTGAAAAAATCCTTCTATACTGAAGTTTTTCAGTGAGGGGAGTAAACCTTCTGTCCTATTAACATATTTCTGTGCACACAGTACATATTGCATCTAATCCATGCTTATTTTGAAGTACTGCTTTTGCCTGAGGTACCCTCAGTTAACCTGCACCCAAGATACCCTCCATTAAGTCAGAGGAATGGACATAGGACAGATGAAGCCTTGTAAGGACCGTAGTACAGGAAAGCCTCCTTGGACAGAGGAGGTTAGCTATGGGAAAGCAGAGACAGGTGTTCCCGTTACTTAATGTAACTTTGGTATTTTGAAAATGGAAATACAGTAGAAAAAAAATGTATTACTGCTGAATCACAGCCTGGTTTTTACACAGTTAAATTGCAGACTATACACATGGAAGTGAAGGGCAAAGGGCAATTTTTAGGCAAGTACCTTGGTGTCTTAAAAGTAGCTTGATCCGTTCACCTTTAGTAGTCTTTTGCTGTGGTGCAATCATTTAGTTACACCAAAATTTATTCACTGGAT
Organism: Apaloderma vittatum; assembly: GCF_000703405.1. Classification (NCBI taxonomy): domain Eukaryota; kingdom Metazoa; phylum Chordata; class Aves; order Trogoniformes; family Trogonidae; genus Apaloderma; species Apaloderma vittatum. The sequence goes on along the minus strand of NW_009735689.1, from coordinate 13,360 downwards.
TATTTAAATAAAATCAGGAATTTGCAAAAAATGCTCATACTGGATAAAGCACATCAAAAATGACAAGTAAAACAAGGCCAGATGGGACTATGGCAAGCACAGTTTATTTCTAGTGCTGCTAATGAAATGTCTCCTGTGAGAGGGAAAAGGATAAAAGCAGACCAAGTCTGTATTATTCTGAGCTTTGTAGCTATTTTTCACAATTTTATCTCTTTAAAATAATGAGTCATTTTATTTTAGTGGTTTGGCTCATGTAAAATAATGGTTCAAATTAAGTGTCCTAATTATGCATTTAAATAGAAGATTGTAATTTAAATTCTCATTGACTGCTAAGAAGTTATTTAATAAGGATAAGCAGAATTCAGCTGTATATATTACATAGTTGTTGCATGATTTAAGACCCTGCAGGGTAACTTTCCAAGTGTTTTGCCTTGATAGCAACGAAAAGTTAAAATTCTCACTCATATTATATGAATACTTTAAGACATTTTAGGGATTGAAAAATTGTCAAAGGCATCTAGTAAGGGTTCTTTCTTCTTGTGTGTTATATCAAAATCTGTCACCTTTATATCACTGTAATACATGAGCATCTTCCAGAGCTGCACTAATGACTTGTTGAACATCTGCTGTGTGTAAGTTGTCTCTGCTATTTCTGCTGTTGTTCAGCTGGAAAGTAAAGAGTAAATCTTACCTTTTTGTTCTCTCCAGATTCTTACAGTGTTGCAGTCACTATGGTAGCTGAAAGCCTTAGAGGCTGGAGTTACAGGACAGCAGCCTGATACTTGAGGCTAATCTCAGTTTATTTTTGGTGGGATTCGTGTGATGCAAGCCTTACTGAAAAGGCAACTGGAGACTGGCTCAAGATTTGCCCAGCCATCAGACACTGCATGCTGCCTTTGCTGAGAGGAACTGCAGCATTAGGTAAGAGCTTTGATATTTGACATGACCTTTAGGCTGGCAGTGGGCAGTCTTGCTGAGCTATATACTCAAGAAATGGTTGATTTGAGTAGTTTGAGTCAGATTTCAATATTGCTTCTTATCTCCCAATGTAAAATATTTTGTACTGTTACCATGTTCTTTTGATTACAGTTTAGGACATGCAGTGTTGGATCAGGAAAAGCTTTTAATGGAGGAGGTTAAATTTCCTATATGGAAAGGGAAGAAATACATTTTGTCTTTATTTCTTGATCTTTATTGCTGAGGTGGTCGATTGGTCCCTGTTGTGAACTAGATGGCCTTAAGGACAGCTCTCATTTGTAGCCATAATCTCTAACCCTAAATTGGGATCTTAGAAAGGTGAAGTATCCACCTGTGCTGGTTAGTTATTACAGATGTTTAAGGGACAGTAATGCCATAGATGTTCCCACTCAGAGCCAGCTGTGGAATATCTTGTATGGGGAAAGTTCTTACTGTCTAACTAGGACAGCTTTAACAGGAAAACTGTAAGGATGACCTAGCTCCTAGGACCTAGCTTTGCATGTGTTTTCAGAGATGGCAGGGAATCAGGTCTCCAAGAAAATGGAGCTGATGAAAGCCTAGGATTTGCCTGAGAAGATTCTATCCAAAATACTAGCTTTCTCTAGTGCCTGTCATCATTCCTAGAGGAGGCTGAAATTAGCACCTATATAATCCAAGCGATAAGCTCTCAATTTCTGCTGTCAGTGGGACTATTTGTGAATGCAATTACAGGCTAGGCTTCTTTTGCTGCACATGTTAAAAAGAAAGAAACCATTGGGGTCTAGTTTGCTGATTTTGCTCTTTGTGTGGTTGTAACATTTGTGTGAGCAATACTGAACTGCAATTCTTATATTTCTACTACATATACAAGATACTTTTGAAGCATATCCAGAAAATTGTATGAAGAAATCTTAAAGCACATTTCTGAATGAATGTTTCAGAGCAAGTCAACTTCTTCCCAGTGTTTGCCTTTCAAAACACCTTTTTATTTTTACGTATCTAAAGTAACTTAAATCTTAACAATCTTTCAGTAGGATTAATTTGTTTAATGGGTTCTGTGAATGATTGCATCAGGTGGAATATAAGCCAGATTTGTCTAGAAGGCAGGTGATCATCGTAGGATCTCAGAATAATTTGGGTTGGGAGGGAACTCAGAAGACCTGTAGTTCCAACCTGTTGCTCAAAGCAGGGCCAGCTATGTTGTCAGATCAGATTACTCACTTGATTTCAATACCTTAATGAAAACGGCTGTGATAGGCTGAAGTACCTTTTTAAAAACATTTTAGAAATGTTGAATATTCCTCTTTTTGCAGTAAATCCAACAAGATTTCAAGGGCATCTGTGAGCTATCTTGAAAACTTTTTAATGAACGTTTGTGTGCCTGACATTTATTTATATGGAGAGAATGAGCTCTGTTCTGGGAATGAGGCGTATGTTTTAGTAATTAACCCCTGATGTATGGGAAAGATTTTAAGATTTAATATTGGCAGAGTTTTGACATCTGAAAGAAAATCACTGCTTTGAACTGGCCAGTGTGGAAGCAGAGTGTGTTAGAAATGATATGTAAAATGCTAATAATAATTCTGGTGATAAACTTGATGTCATTCATACATCGTTAAATTTAAAGAAAAACCACAAACACTGCAAAATTTAAATCTAGTCTTTTGAAAGTCATTCTTCTTCCAAAGCATCCTAGAGTGTTTTCTGTTGCTGAAATACTTTTTGCCTTCCATACTACTGTGTGAAAAATCCTCTGCCTCGAATCACAGGTCTTGGCACCTGACTAGCATGGACTGAAGCACTCCTGCAGTATGTGGGTTAAAGAAAGCAGGGAGCAATTCAAACTGTTAACTGTCCAGGGATGCTGGACACAGCATCCCTAGGCAGTTAATGGAGAGAGGTCAGATGGTACATAAGCTTGCTGAAATTAAATTTGTTACCTATAGTAGATGATGTGAGCACAGTTCCAATTGTTTTCTCTTTTTTTTTTCTTTTTCCAGTGTAAGCCCCTGTCCAGTAACCCTGGTGGCACAACGCTTAAATTGGTATTGTGGTCTGGAAGTCAACTCTAAACACCATGATGGCAGAATTACAAGTGAGTTTCTGTGCCAGATGGGACCTAACTGAACACATAATTGAAACAGTGAGACCACCTGGATACACAGTGCTGTCAACTATAAAAAAGACATACTCCTAAGAGTTACTGGTATAAACAAACCAAACAACTTCTGCAGGCAGCATAGTGAGTGTTAAGGAGAGTTTTGCTCCTTCAAAACCTGTGTAAATTCCAATTGTGGCTGTAGATTAATGCTTCCTCTGGAAAGATGATTTGGTGGGTTCATGGCTTCTGATTCTGTTCCTGGCTTTTGATTCTCTTCCTAGCTTTTGATTCTGTTACCCAAACACGATCCAGTCACCATGACATAGCTTTCATTTTCTCTTGTAATTTGAAGAAGTCATGCATAATCCACCTCTTATTAATAATCTGGTCCTCTGAGGTAGCAATTACTTTCATTTCACGTTCATTTCGTATTTTACGGAGCCCTAAAAGTTGATGTAAAGGAAATACATTTTGGAACACCTATGTAGGTATTATGATCTTTTTTTTATAAGTAGATAAATTTGGCCTATAAGACTTATTGTGATTAAAAGCTTCACTGCTTACAGTGAAATTCTAGAGCTGCCCATATTGCTGTTATTAGCATATAAATGTTCTTATCTGCCAGAGTCGGACATAATCATGAAATATGCTGTCATTCCAGGATGAAGTTGGGAGCTGCCTGGGGTCCCATAACATTATGAAAATGAAGTAGCAATACTCTTGTCATGGTTGAAGAAGCACATTCATTACCAGCCCCTCTTTTTTGAAACTGGTAATATTACAAGAAAAAAAGCTTACATGTTAGGTAAAATTTGAGACTTATTTTAATGTCAGAGGTGATTTTTTTTTTCCAGTGCAGTGACTTTAATACTTTACTTATCGTCATTGTTTGAGCAGCAAAAAAAAAATGGCTTAACTTTAGTTATTCCAGATTCTTTGCATGCACATGGAAAACAAATAGCTACTTAATAGTCAAATTGTTAGGAATTTAATCTACATGCAAAACAAACACCTCTGGAAAACTTTGAGATTTAAGCCATATATACACTGTGTCACCAGTTTTTCTGTGAAGATTTTTAGAATCAATTTTCTTCTTACTTGCTCCTTATTTGTGCAGTTTTGACTACTGCTCCACAAGTTGCTCTGGCTGGGATTGTCCACAGGGTTTTGTAGGCAGGCAGAAGCTGCAATGGTCTCTCAGCCTGCTGCTTTCCTTGTATGTGAATGTGTGGAACATAGCTAAGAACATCCTTGCTTGAGGTTTCTCTATGGACCTAGAGAAAGGCCAGAATAGGACAAACATCCTTCCACACGGCTTTGTTTTCCAGAGCCACTAGGTAGGCTTGCATTCTGCCTGTATTAGTGCAATGTTTAGGCCTTATAAGAAGATCTAAACTCCATTAATGTCTATAAAAAGTTAGATGAACAAATCTGGATCAAATAAACTGCTACTTAAACTGCATATTCCTTTGAATTTTTTATAGTTACCATAAAACCTTTTACTGTGCATATTTTTGTTGTCACCAAAGGGGTATGCCATGACAGAAGCTATGTTTTCACCTGTGTGAAACTTCAACAGAAATCTTAGAAGAGAGTCTGATGCTGCAAGGTTTCCAGCTTGGTTTATAGACTAGCAAATAAAACTGGCTACAAAACAGGTAAGCATCCAACCTTTGACTACTTATCTAAGATGGACCTTTTGAGATTCTGTCCTCTGTTTTCTAACGGGGACAGATGGTGCCAGTTCCATAAGTTCCCAGGCTCAGATAAATCAATGTCGAGCCTGGATTTATTTTCACAAGTTTGTGGAGGATCCCTTGATAGCATATATCCTGTTCATTATTTTTGACCCACACTATTGAGATTGAATCCATATGTTTATTAATTACACAAGAAATCTGCCTGAGACCTATGGTGAGTAATTTATGAGCTCTAGCTCTATTGTGAGAAGCTTTCTGTAAGAAAACACAGTATTCTAAAAAAAAAAAGTGCTCACTTATCTTCATAATCATAAATTATTTCATACCTAATTACAAACAGGCAGTCTGAATAATTATCTTCATTGAGAGTTGTTTGACACTGAAAATATACTGACTTATATTATAAACTTTTTAATGTATAGCCCATAAATGTGTCACAGCTAAGGAGTACTGCATCTTTAAGTATATTAAGTGCAGTCTTGTGTAACCAAACATAATAGGATTTTAAAATGAATTATAACTGATGTTTTTAACAAACAACTTCTAAAACTTCCTGCATGTGGAAAGCTTCTTTAAACTGACCAATTCAAATCAGGTATTTGAAAAGAAACTTTGTATTTGGCAGTATTGAAATAAATTAGTATGAATCTTATTTCCTGTACCTTTAAAAGCAATAAAACAGTTTCAGGGAAAAAGGTTTTAATTAATTCCTTTAAAAAACACCTGTTAATGGGTTTTAGAGTAACACCAAAGTCAAATTGTGAGAAATGAGCATGCATATGCTTTGTTTCCATGAAGGTCATGCTGACACCTTTATAGCCGTTTAAGGTCTGAACCTGATCTACATTGTACCAACTTGCAGTAGGCTTCACTGTTAACAATGATTCTCTTCTTTTATATTGAAAATCCTTTAATTCAAAACTTCATATTGAGTTGATACGCATTCATTAATAATGCCTCTTTTTGAGGGGATGGAATTTCATGTGAAAGAGACAGGTGACAAAAGCCATGTAGGAAATTTCAAAGATACTAATGAAAACAGCAGGAGAACTGTGGAGGGGGTAAGCAGATAGAAAGGGAGGTACTAAAATCCAGAAATGTTAAACTGACTGAAAAAAAAAAAAAAAGATATTCTGTACTCTGAGTACTGGCAGCACAGGCTGAATGATGTATTCAAATATATTCTGCTTTACGTACTCAACCATGATTTCATCTCTATTCTGTTTTATTAGAAAAACAAATGGTCTTCATCCAAGTTGTATTGTTTTATTGGTTCATTTCTAGTCTAAATTTGCCAAACTACAATGTGTCTGTGTGTGTCCCCAGTTACAAAACAGCAGTTCTGGTAGCAGAGCCCCCATTTTCTCTTCCATACATAAATAAAACACTGTGAAAAAGTATTTCACAACTGGCGTTAGGTTTTCTTTCTGCTCTTGCATCATATCTGCAGCAGATGTGTGCAGTTGCAGAGAAATCATGTATATGCAAAACACTGTGCTTACGCGAACTAATATGATTCCGCAAGAAATACTGACTTAATTTGTTAAAATAATTGGTTTAGATGCTTATAGTGGGCCTTTACTGGATAATTATATAACCAAATTTGAACTACATTTCCAGAGTAAATGGTAAAATTCAGTTTTATCTAAAAAATATTGGTGAATTTCAGTTACATTTGGTTAATAGTTGGGAGAGAAAAAAAGGAAATCCCTGAAAATATTGAAACATTTCATCTCCTACGTGAAAGGATATTTTGCTTTGGAAATGCAAGCTTATTTTCTTTTGACATATTTTAACTACAAAAAAATCCTTAAATTTGCATTTTGACATTGAAACAGTTTTTCATTTTAAAATACATAAGTTTAAAAAAAAGGTGAAATAAAATTATCAAGTGGAGTAACTCTTAGGCTAGAGGTAAATAGATATGACATACAATGGTGTTTTCTCTGGTTCTTTTTTGCTTTTTTCAGCATTATTGAAAAACTTTAGGTTCTGTTTTGATTGACTTGCCAGAAAATGCTGGAGAGGTCATTCTGAAAGAAAGAAGGAAAGAAAAATCGAAATCAAACCCTGTTAATCATTGAATACAGTGTCTTTAGTGTCTATGCTTTAATTCTCTTTTCTCATTTTTGTTTTATTGCATAAAAATTTAGACCTCCATCCATTAAACATCTTAAATCTGTATGGGGCTTAGTAAGATATTTGCTTTATAAAAGGGCTGAAGTCTAGTGTGCTGAAGTCTAGTGTGCTGAAGTCTAGTGAGCATACACCCAGAAGTGTAGGCTTGACTAAGAAGACTTTCAGAAGAGGAGGAATAAGTTAGATTAGTAAACCCAAATGTAGGTTACTTAAAAGTTCAGCTGATTTTGTCAGACATGTTGAGCATATGGTAGCTTCTGGAAGTCAGAGTTGTGTTTATCAAAGCACTGCCAGTAGCTAAAGCTGAGGCAGAGTTGTTTGAAAAAAAGAAAAAAAAAAACAACCTCCAAGCTTAAGTTGTCCTCTGTGCTTTTGCAACATAGTCTATGATATCAGGCACTGAAAGAAAGATCAATTTTATAATTAAAACCAGTAATTAACATATTGAAGGAAATGAGCATATGTGCACCTTCCTTCCTGAACCCTGCAATTCAACTCTGCTATGAAGCTTTAACAGATTAGGGCAGAATAGGTCTGGTTGTCGGCTTCTTTAGCCAACAGTGTTTCCATTTTTCCACCTAAATACTAAACTCGGAGAGACAACATTTTATCCGCTTGCATCTCAATTTTTAGCCTGTGAGATTTCTGGGTTAGGTACCTGGAAAATGAAAAGTTCTGGTGGTGAACACTGGACTGGGCTGCTATGACAAAAGGCAGTTGTGATTCTGAATTCTTTATGCCTGGATGGAGGTGAAAGAAAATAGTGCTGGCTAATGTCTGGTGCCAGATGGCTTTCTACCTGTTTCAAGCCAGAGCTCGAATGTTAGACCACACACTGAAATGATACTTCTGGTTATGTTCAGTTTTGGGTTCACATGGCAGTGTTCTTTAATGCATGCCCATCATTATATTTTTATTTTAATGAAAAGTTATTTCTCTTTGGTTACAAAAGAGTCACATTCAATGAGACGTTATAGCATTCAAATTCCATTGCTGTCATGAGATGTTTTAAATTACTTTTCATTTCATAACTTCTTGAGTCATGTATATGCAAAAAAATGCTCCTTTTGAACTGGTAAGAACAGAGATACAGCCTGACTCTTCACAACATGAATTTAAGTAGTGTGATCCATCAGCTCCACTGAATTCTTTTGACTTGGGTGGTGGTCTACCTGAAAGTGATTAGCAAATTTGTTAATGTAACTGGAGGTAAAGAGGCAAATACTCAACTTCCCCTGTGCCTCCAAAGGGCTGTGGAATACAGCCAGGCAGTTGCCTGTGTTGTTTACATCTGTCTGCCGCCTTTGAAGAATTAAGTCATAGCAGCACAGAGAATTAGAAATGCATTCTTTCTAGATTATGCTCAGAATTTCCCTTTGTCCTGTTTTTATTTGCATAAAAGACGTCCGTAAACACATTCTACCAGTCTCATAAGGCCACTATGTATCTCACATACTTTCTGAAAAAGGTTCAAAACAGTAGCCGTCTTATCCTGATCTTTCTTATGTCAGCGTTCAGCATTGGAGATGTCAAGGCGAGATAAACCATGTTACAGGCCATGGTGGAAGCAAATTAAACATGTGCTCAGGATAAGGTTTGTCAAGAAAGAGAGAACCGGCTGTGTTCTGACTTCACAAAAAATCTGTTTCAGAATTGAATATACTGTTCTCTCAGACATGATACAGGTACTCTGCTGTTAACATTAAATATCAATGACATTTTCCTCCTGCAAATCTGGCGTCTAAGTTTATAGTATCTCATATCTTTCCTGCCTAAAACGTCAGGCTGATTTAAGCAAGTGGATGCTTCCAAATGAAGCTAAGAGTTTTTGGTGCTGTTTTACAAACCTTTTTAATAACCAGTTTTGTATCCACCTCTGTAAAGAACGGTGAACTCCACTTCTGTGATTGACACTACCTTGGGCTCATAAACATGTTGGCTGGTCTGCGATCAACTGGAGTAGCAATTGAACAAATGAAGGCTGTGACATAATATTCAAGAAAAACTGAGGTGGCCAAATGAAGTAAGTGGTAATGGGGATCTCATTTTAGATGTCTCTTTTTTTAAATTCTGCTTGCATTAGTACACAGAACTGTATGAGACTGATAAGCTCCATCTTTTAAAACAGGGGGACTAAGTTCTCCTATAGACCCTTAAGAGTGTGACATATGAAGTGAGGTCAGCACACACTGACAAGGAGCAAATTTCTGGAAACAAATACATAGGGTGAATTTCAGTGTACCATCTCTGAGAATACTGCAGTTTCCAAACTAGGCTAAAAAGAAAAATAGGAAAACCCTATTCATTCTCTGGGAAGTGTTTCACGCTGTGACAAGGGGCTCAGGCAAAGGATTAGCACTGGAGCAGAGAAAACACAAAAACCTGTGCCCTGAGACCTGCTCGTTCAGATGAGTTCCTTCCAGCACTGCTTAAGCATTTTACTGAATGCAGAGTATTCATACACACCAATTCTGTAAATGATGTGGTAATTGAGATGTGAGCCATTTTAACATCCTCCGTTGATGGCTTTTGGGGCTGCTGGCTCAGTGCTGGCCCAAGGTGCCTCCCTGTCCCTGTATACTGAGTGTCGTGGGTGCTGCAGAGGCCCAGTTACATACAAAAGTGTCTTTGTAGTGGATCCAGAAGGTGCCTACAATCTTCACTCACTCTTGCTCCACGTGATACACTTCTGTGGTTTTGGAGAGTTTGGTCCTGGAATATAAATGAATGAAAGTATCTTGCGTCTGTATGGGCAGAGAGGTTGACAATTGTTGGTCCTGGAATCTAAATGAATGCAAATATCTTGCGTCCATATGGGCAGAGAGGTTGACAATTGTTGTATGGGAAAAGGAATATTTGAGAAGTGTTGCCTGTTGTAAAAAAGCCTTTGGTCAGAGTTCTCTGAACTTGGCTTTGTTTTGATTGTTTTGAAGCCTCGGAAGCTTACAGAAGCGCAATACGTTTGCTGCTTGTGAGCTGCATCCCGAGTAGATCTGAAGGCAAAGGTAGAGAGCTGGTGCATGTAAGTAAGCAATATTTATTAGAAAGCTAAAATTAACTTTATTTTATTCATAAATGGGACTATGAAGTAGCCTTGCTATACTCTATATTTTCTCATATGTGCCTCAGGTGAACTTGGGCAGGAATTTAAGCCATTGAGAGCCTAACAGAAAAGAAAATCAAAATATATTGATTGATTATTTCTTTTTTTTGTTGTGTGCCTAGACAGAAATGCCCTTGCTTCTTCATGCTATTTTTTTTATTATAAGGTACTGGTTTGTAATGCACTGGAAATAAAATTAAAACCTGTTAGATGGTACAATTGTTTAGTATGAGACCACACCAATTTGTGTGATTTGCTTAGTACAAAACTATTATGTTTCTCTATAAAGAGGAAAAAAATCCACTTTAGAATGTTTTAAGAGTGCCACGTCTTTTAGAAACAGCTAGAATGCATTTGTTTTAACAGTGAGCCATGTGTATCCAGGTAAAATTTGCCTGCAAAATAACTGTATATTCTGCAAAGGATCATGCATAATTTTTTACTGTTCCAAAAAGTAAATGGAAGAACAGTTTGTGCTGAAGGGCATCCAGGTGGAATGAACCTTTTGCAAAGGCAAAGATTTCAGCAACATCCATTTAGAATCTACCTTGTAGTCTCTGGAATTTTTCAGGTGTTTACAGCTGGAAATAAATCTACTAGAAGGAAGCTGGGCTTACATATGTCTGGGTAAAACACATCTAAATTGCTAAATTTTCCAAAGTCATCTATGCATGATATCTCTGCTATGGAAGTGAAAGTGTCAGTGACTTCTCAATGGCTGATTTAAATGGAATTAATTTTAAAATGGCATTCATGCTGGAGGTGCCGTGAGAGGGAGAAGCAGGAGCAAAGAGTGTAAGGGGTGTTGGAAGTCAGGCTAAGTGACTGTATGGCTAAAGGAGCTGTTGCCTGCTGATTCTTCCTTTGCTTTGAGAATCTTGTGGCCACTATTAGGATACAAAACTGCTTGTAATATTCCTTTTTTTTAAAAAAAAGAATAAAATCAGGTGAATAAGAGCTGTGGAAAGAGAAATATTCCATGAATCATAAATATAATTAAAGTGTTTTGTAACCTATTTGAATCCCTAAATATGGGAAGGCTTTTCAGACTGCCGTTGTTGGTTTTGTATGATAATTTTAGAACATGCCATGCTGAGACCCAAATCATTCGGTAAGGGAAATTTGATGAGATGAACTGCTTGCCAACCCTTCAATAAGTGTAGTTAGTGACTAATAGTTTCGATTAAAACTGATTTACTTTCTTTGGGCCAAAGCAAAAATGCATTTAAGAAGCTTGATTAGATGCATTTTGATTTCATCTCTAGGGGAAACTACTGCTGAAGATTAAGAAATCTAAGGGGCATATTGGATTTGTGTTTTGTTTTTGGGGTTTTTTTGTGTGTGGAATAAGCAAAGCCAAATATGTAAAACAGATGGAGTATGTAAAAGTTAAGCACTGCAGCACCAAACTTTTGAGCATCTGGCTCCATTAGTCAGGAATGTCAAGTTACACTTTTCTGAAGTGCTGAAGGTCACTGTAAACAGGATTTAAATTAGGCAATGGAAACTTTACTGTATCCCAGTGTCCAGTTGGGAAGTAATGGAGAGAAGGCCCCTTGTCTAAAATCCTCTGCTTCTCTGTACTAGAGAGATCTCATTTACTGTTGCCAAAGAATCCATCTGGGCCAAATCCTTCCTTGAAACTACACAGATACAGTTGGTTTTGACAGACCTTTTTTTAAAATGTCAGCTTTAAGGATTGAGCTCATCTTCAAATACTGCCCAAATACCCATGCTAGTGAAAAGCAGGAGATTCGCATGTAAGGTCTTTGGTAACTCACAGGTTCAAACTGGTATTTTCACCCCTGGTTTCTGCATTCCTTCTGTGGGATTCAAAAGTTAAGGGCTTTGGTGCCTAGGTAGGTGTTGAAATGATCTAATGACGTCATTTCTGTGTCCATACTCTGTACTGCTAGGGTCTTTGCATGAAGACTGTCACACCATCTTTCTAATAAAGTGGCAGCTGTTGCAGTTCCCTCCCCAACACCCTTACATGCACTTTCCCATGATATTTTTGCTTCTGTTGTCAAACAAAAATCTCAAATGACGTACTTAACCAAGGAGAGAAACAGAGGAGAAGTATTCCCTGCCACAGTTCTGCTAGCCTTTCATTACGTTTCTAGTAGCAGGAGGAGAGAACTTCAATTTATTTGGTTTCCTACAAATTATGTTATGTTAGACCCCTCAGCAATACATAAAAGACATCTCCAAATCCAGTATCTCAACTGATAACTCATTTTCTTGCTCTCAGTTTGCTTGGACTCTGGATCCCGCTGAACACAGCACGCTCTTTTTTGAAGCGTGTTTCTAGTTGTGCAGAACTACTTGTGAAATCTGGGAAAATGCTGCAGTGCTTGGATGGGGTAACCTCAAAAGCTGCCACACAGCAGCAGCAGCAGATGATGCTGCAGTGCCCATCTGCAAGAGAGCTTATGGAAAGGCTGGCTGATTCAGACTCACAGGCTGATAAAAGAAGGATTTCCAAAGTTGTTCTGAGCCATGTATGACGAACGAGTATGAGATTACAGAGTGGGTCCAAGAAGGAACAAGAACATAGTATGTATTGCTAAATCAAAGTGAAATATTATACTGCAAATCCCTTCAGTAGCTCTCACTGAGCTATTAAGTCTACGTAGTGTAAATTAGTGTGTAGCTGTGTTATTTCTGGAAAGGCACTGTGCTGAAACCTCCACTTGTTAATAGGGGTAATAATGCCAGGAGCACTGTAGTAGTGATGTGAGTTTCCAGTTCCAGAGATAGCTTGGTCAGTAGCTATGAAGGAGTAGGGCCAGGAATGGTAGCCACAAGGGGAACAGTTTGGGAAACAAAGCCCAATAGAAATAGACAAATTTCACACTGTGAAAAATGTTAAAGTGATTGCACTGAAGGAAGACTACATACTAGCTTGTGTTTGATTGCTGTGGTTCGTTCATAATCAAATAATAGCTGAGCAGTGAATGAGTGCAGATCATACCTAGAACGTACTTTATAATTCTGCAGCAAATTACCATGTATGTGTTAGATGGTATTTAGCCTATGTAAAAGTGCAAGTTCATATATTTCATATAAAAGCTTGTCTTTTTTTCCCCAATGCTCTGCATCTCCTAGATAACCAGTAGCTTGGATTTAGTCCTTCAGATAAAAGTGAGATACTTTTAATAGAATACTACATTAGATCTACTCCTAACTTGAGTCCTCCATTTGTACTATTGTGGAAGGTGAAAAGATGAAACGGACTTCCAAGGTCTTGTTTAATCTAACTCTCTAATAAATCAGTGCTAAAATCTAGTGTGTGCCTAGGTATATTAGGGGAGCTCTCATTTCTTTCTGATACTGTCTTGGGTTACAATATGTAACCAA